>NW_007256523.1:245259-264016 GCF_000164805.1 Carlito syrichta | reverse complement strand
AAAAAAAAAAAAAAAAAAAAATCTTGGTGGATGACAAGAATCAAATTACAGTGCCTACATCTTTGTGGGTATGAACAATGGGAATTTAATGGAAAGAAGCAAGGAGACATAGGGAGACTCTTTTTATTTCTGAAAATGTTTGGTAATAAATTATGGGAATCAGTTAATTATCTAAAATACAAATAAATAAACTTTAAATAGAAAACATAAAGACTTTATCCAAGACCTGGCACTAAGGAGGTGCTCAGATATTACAGAGAAGATGGTGGTATAGAGAGTGTTGTCATAACAGAGCTAGTCTAGAAAGAATTCGAGGGTATTCAAATTCATTCTAACATGTAAATATTGCCACAAAAGATAATCTTAGCATAGACTCATTGGCAGATGCTATTTGGATACCCAATAGTTTTTAGGTGGTTTTCCAAGGTAGTTATAAACCAAAACTTCCCAATAGGACATTGCTGTAACTTAAGCATTTTATTCTGGTTTCTTCTAAGTCTTATTCATAAAATGATAAAACTGTGTTATTCCAAGTATTAAAATACTGGCTTTGCTATTTAAAGTTTTGAGCAAATGTTTGAAATTCCATTTTAAAAATACCTTCATTATAGCAGCTATTAGAAGATAAGACTGCAGAATGGTGGCCTAACATAACGCAGCACATGGCAGTTTAATGTAGCATGCCATAACTGCTCGTGAAAACATGCTTCCATGTGACAACAGCATGCAATCTGGGTTTTTTTTATAACACTTGGTTTTACAAAGACTGAGCACCTTTATGCAACAGGAATTATGATGATGGGATATCTAGTTCCTTATTGCCTCCTGGCAAACTCTCTTTTCGACTTCAAGTTGTCATTGAGTTGTCACGAAGTTATTCCCATATAGAAGGGCTGCAGAGGAGGTTGTCATTCGCCACCTATGGTCAGCTGTCCCAATAAGGCAAATGTTTTCTTGACTTACCTCTGCCAACAGAAAGTTTGTCATCTGAGTTTACCATTGCCCAGGAAATTTATGGGTTTAATATGCTGTGGGGCATTCTATTATTTCAGGCCCTCTCCAACCTTTTGCAGGATTCTTGTAGTGGACAAATCATTATGTTAAAATATTTTTAAACATTTCATTCATTCAATGCTTGGTGAACAAACAGAGATAAATTTAAATTTAAAACAAATATTTTTAATGTACATAATACTATATAGTGGCCCTCTCTCATAGAAAACAGGTACATTCCTTTGTGTCTAACATTTGTCTTGTATCATAATGACTCAGCTTTCCTTGTTCCAAAGACAAACTGAGATATGTTCAGCATTGGGTCTTATATTCCTCTCTTGTTATTTATTTGTAATTACTACTAGTTTCACTAGCATCTCAACACTTCTATTGTATTTGCCAATGAATTCCTTACAGTTCATCATATTTTATTTCATTTAGTCCTCAAAGAAATGCAGGAAAATAGATTTTGTTTCCATTTTACAGATTAAAAAAACTGAGGCTTATAGAAGTAAAGACATTTGACCAAAATCACACAGCTATTAATAGTAGAGATGAGATTTAGAGTCTCAATCCATGTGATTCCCTATAAAAGCTTTTTCCAATGTATCATATTTCTGCCCAAGACCAAAGGCACATTATTTGCATATTTCCCCTTCTCTTACCCCTTACAGCATATTATGTAGTAAGTACATAATGTTCAGAGACAATTTTTTATGTTATATCCCTACATCCTTCAACCATCTTTCCAATGATGTTTATATAGCAAACAACTTCAGAAGATAGAGGTAGAATCTCCTGGAGCCAAGGGAGATTTTTTTTCTGACTACAATAATAAAAATCATGTCTCACTGCAGAGTAAAGATTGGGCTGGCTGTGATACTAGTCTCTTTCTTAAGCTCTATATTCCTAAGCTAGGACACAGACCCATTTTGTATGTATCATCCACCTGGGCCATTCCGTATGGTCCTCATGGGAGTTAGTGGAGGATGAGGGAGTGGGAGGAAACCAAACTGATGCAAACATAAAGCTCATGCTTTCCTCTGTGCTGAGTAATAAAGTCCCAGGCATCTTGTGTGACAGGTTAACTTGTTAGCTTGTAAGTAGGACAAAATCATAGACTCTTCACAGTTCTTGACAATAGCAGGTACTCTGTTCATACCTGTTGACTTTCTAAAATCTATTTCATGAGGTAGTATTCAAATACTTTGCAATTTAGTAACCCATAGATGTGTAAAACTCTTAGTTATGAATAATATCTCACTAATAAATAATTTGCCCAGACAGAAAATCTGGTTTCTGATGCACAGCGACATAACTTGATATAACCCCCTTATCTCTCTTATAATGCTAAAGAGCAATTTCTATTAAAATAAATAAATAAAATCAATTTTCTATTCTGAGCAACCAGACTACTGTGTAAACTAATTATGGTTATCAGATTAATAATAATAATAAAGAATCATTGATTTCCACTGCCTAAAGCCATGAGATTTGATTTCAGATTCTATTTTGTTTAACTATGAAAAGGCAGCATATAATCTTTCACTAAAAAAATTAGTTTTTGTCTAACATAATTTCAAATCTATTATTTGCCTAGTAAAAACCCAAACATTAATTGAGTCATAAGTAACCTGTCATTGTTTTTAGGTAATTTAAACTGCAAATACCAGCAAGAATTAATCATCCTCTATTTCTTTGGCTCTCAGAATGTCTTCCTAAATTAGAAGCCTCTGATCTTCAAACTCCTTTGACTTAATTGATAAGTATAATGATGCAATGTGCACAATGAGAAGTGCACACTGTTCTTTAGAAGACAACATGGAATAATGAAAGGATTAGACAACACTGGTAAATAAAGTCAGGCTTTGAAGGGGAGATAAAATTAAAAAGTTGGCATTAGAGGATTTTCTCCTTTCTAGGTTAGGTTTTGAACTATTAATATACTTGTAAATTCTACTAGACTAGTAATTTGAAGAAAATTGAAAAAGAATATGTACCTACAAAAACAAAACAAAACAAACAGGCCTTTAAATATTGGCAGGTTTTCAAATAATCAGTGGGCATTTGGCAGTAGAATGTGCTCATCTGAGTAGAAAGTACAGGGTAGACCCAGATTTCTGGATCCTGTTTTGAAACAAATTTTTCTATGCATCTGTAAGTTATCATTTTGTTTTGTTTTGTTTTTCTCAGCATCACTTTATGCAGATGGCATAAGTAAGAAGATGGCATAAGGAAAAAAAGAAGAAACATGTTTTTGAGCATGTTACCTGTTACAAGTAACCTGTGCTTTTTTCTGTGGCTCAGTCTCCAGCTGACAACACAGTGTATTTTAAGCAACAGAAGGAACCAGCTCTCTTCTTAATGCTCCATGTTTAACTCATGTCCAACCATCTCATACCCTACTAAGTGTATGCTCAGTCAGTGCTTCCCAAGCTATAGCAAACAAAAGAATTACCAGCTTGTCAAAACACAGACTCCCCCTCTACCCTTTGATTTAGTGTCCAGGGTTAGGGTATGAATATGCATTACTAAAAACTTCTAGGTGATGGTGATGCTACTGATTCTTGGATACTTCCCTTTAAATATCACTGGGATATGACACATTATCAAGAGCGCAGAGTAGAAAGTATATCAGACTTTGATACTATTAGCTTCTATGCTTCCTTTCTCATGAAGATTAACGGGAAGGAAGAAAATAAGAATGAAACTATTGCTTTTCTTCTATCTTATCACTATGATAACCATAGAAAAAAAGGATGCATTTTAGAAGTTTTTCATAGGAGTATTGATATAAGAATTCCAAGAACTATACTAAACTAAACAAAATTATACTAAACTTATACTAAAGAATTTATCACCTTTAAAATTTCATTAAAGTCTAAATACTTTTGTAGTCAATTACCACATAATTGCATTTAAATCTGTTACTTCTAGTCTTCTCTGAGTATGCCTATACAAAACCATTTTCTATACAGTATAGGTTCAAAATATTCTGTAACTATTGGTTTTTCATGTTGGAAAATATAATTTTTTAGAAAGTGATTTAGAGAGAGAGAGATTCATCTATCCAAGGTAGGAGGTCAAAGTTTAGGAAACACGGCAGTCTAGTAAGACAATGATGAATGGCTGCTTATGGTTGAATTCTTTTAATCCTTCCCTTCGCCAATAACTAATACTTATATAGCATCTATTAAGAATCAAAGGCTAGGCTGAATGCTTTCACAGAAATAACACAGTATAATGTCATTAAATATCATCATGGTAGACATTTGATCCAGCAATCCTACTAGATTTCTACCCAAAGAAACAGAAGTCAGTATATAACAAAGATACTTGTACCCACATGTTCATTGCAGCACAATTAACAATTGCAAAGATGTGGAATTCCCATCAACCAATCAGCCTAAATTCCCATCAACCAATCAGTGGATAATGAAAATATTGTGTATATACACTATTGAATATTATTCAGCTGTCAAAAAGAATGAAATAATGTCTTTTGCAGCAACTTGAATGGAGTTGGAAAACATCAGCCTAAGTGAACCAACTCAGGAACAGAAAAACCAGACACTGCATGTTCTCATTTATAAGTGGGAGCAAAACTAAAGCTATGAAAAGACATAGAGAATAGTTTAATGGACACTGGAGACTCAAAAAGATGGGGGAGAAGGAGGGGAGGAAAAAAAATCACCTATCAGGTACAACGTGCATAGGTGGTGGTGGTGGGTACACTTAAAGCCCAAACCAAAATCTATTTGTACTGCGCCAAAACTCTTGAAATAAAGTGTATGTGCATATAAAGTATATATATAGTATAAATATATACTTTTTAATGTTTTAATATTTTTTAACATTTACTTTTTTTTATTTTGGTCACAATTATGCAGTCTAGTTCTCTAAATAAGTAAAGTTGTCTACTAAATTGCAAAACTTTATATCACTGAGCAATGTGTAAACACAGCCTTTGAAAAATTATGATATTCCCAACTCATTTTGTTAGGCCAGCATTATCCTGATATGAAAACCAAAAACTTCACACATAAAAACTCAGACCATGTTTATGTCTCATGAATACAGACAAAAATCCCTAACAAAATATTATCAAATCCAGCCATATATAAAATAAATAATGTATTATGATCCATTTGAATTTATCCCAAGAATGCAAGGCTGGTTTAACATTTAATAATCAATAAATGCAATCCACCATAACAATAGACAAAAAAAGCCCAAAACTATATTTATGATCATCTCAGTAGATGCAGAAAAACACTTGACCAAATTCAATATCTATTCATGATAAAAATTCTCAGCAAATTAAGAAAGTAAAAGTAATTCCCTTTACCTAACAAAGGGCAGCTATGAAATATATACAGCTAACATCATTCTTAAGACTGGAAACAAAACAAGAATGCACTTTCCTACTATTTATATTCAACATATTACCAGAGGTCTTAACCCAAGCCATAAAGAAAGAAGAATAAAAGGTATACAGATTTCAAAAGGAAGAAATGAAACTGTCTCTATTCACAGATGGACTGATCATCTACATAGAAATCACAGCTGGGTGCAGTGACGCTCACCTGTAATCCTAGCATTTTGGGAGGCAGAGGTGAGAGGATTGCCTGAGCCCAGGGGTTTGAGACCAGCCCGGATAACTTAACAAGACCTCATCTCTACAATAAATCAAAAAATTAGCCAGGTGTAGTGGTGTGCGCCTGTAGTTCCAGCTACTTAGAAGGCTGAGGCAGAAGGATGGCCTGAATCCAGCAGGTCGAGACTGCGGTGGCTGTGAGCATGCCACTGCACTCCAGCCTGGGCAACAAAGTGAGACTCCAACTCCAAAATAAAAGAAAAAAGAAATCACAAAAAAGTCACAAAAAGTTGCCAGAACTAATAAGTGAGTTTAGCAAGGTCAAAGGATGTACAAGCAATGTGCAAAATCAATTACATTTACATATATACTAACAACTAATTAGAAACATTTTTAAAATATCATTTTCAACAGCTTGTAAAACTATGGAATATTAAAGTAAAACAAAAAATATTTTAAAATATTTTTACTTTTAAAATTACCACACACTGCTGAGGGATTAGAGTACAAAAAATAGAGAGAAACACTGTACTCAAAGATCACAAGATTTAATATCAATATGGTGTTAGTTAATTCTCCCCAAATTGACCTAGAGAGTCAATACATTTCTAATCAAAATTCCAGCAGAATTTTAAATTGTAAGAATTTAGAAGCTGATTCTAAAATATAATAGAATATGCAAAGAGCCCAGGAGTAATGAAACCATTCTGAAAAATAAGATTGAAGTTAGAGAACTCAAATTTTATGTGATTTCAAAATTATAAAGCTATAGTAGTTGAAGGTATAGTGTTGGCAAAAAAGATAAGCACAAAGCTCAATAAAATAGAATCACACACATACACAATTAAATTTTTACAAAGATGTTGATATAATTCAATGGGAAAGACAGCTATTTTAACAAATTGTTCTGGTACAATTGTACATCCAAATGCAAATTAAGTGAACCTCTACCTTTACCTTGAGCCATATAAACAAGCAACAACAAAATTAAAAATGAATCATAGACCTAAATGTAAAACCTAAAACTATAACTTCTAGAAGAAATTACAGGAAAAATAATATCTTAAAACAGAAAAGTCAACAAAGAAATACCACTACAAACCTATGAAAACACTAAAAGTTACAATACCAAATGCTGTTGAAAAGGCAAAGCAACTAGAGCTCACATATATTGCAAAATATATGGAAATATATGGAAATGCAAAATAGTACCTTTCACTTTGGAAAACAGTTTGATAGTTATCTACAAAGTGAAATATACACTTATAAGCCACAAATTTTACTCCTAGGTATGAATCCAAGAGAAATGAATTAAATACACACAAAGACTCATATTCAAATGTTTATAGGAGTTTTATTCATAATTGCCAAAAACTGGAAACAGGTTAAATCTTCATCAACTAGATAAACAAACTGAGCTACACCCATACAATGGAATATTATTCAGCAGTTAAAAAATAAGCCGGGCTCGGTGGCTCAGCCTGTAATCCCGCGCCTTTGGGAGGCTGAGGTGAGTGGACTGCCTGAGCCCGCGGGTTCAAGACCTACCTGGGCAGCGAGATCTCATCTCTACAATAAATCAAAAAATCAGCCGGGCGTGGTAGCGCATGCCTGTAATTCCGGCTACTCGGAAGGCTGAGGTGGAAGGATCGCCGGAGCCCAGCAGGTTGAGGCTGCGGTGGCCGGGAGCGGCCACTACACTCCAGTCTGGGCAACAGAGTGAGACTCCAACTCAAAAAAAAAAAAAAAAAAATTAACAGCTTATTAATGTATTCCACATCCTAGATAAATCTTAAAAGTGTTATGCTAGGTAAAAGACTCCAAGCACAAAACAAAATACTCTTAGTTTCCATTTTTATATTTTATGCCAATGACCTTCTAGCAAAACTATACACATAGAAATCAAGTCAGTGGCTGGGATGTAGAAAAGTTATGGATTGTAAAGGGACATGGGAAACCTTTTTGGAGTAATGGAGATTCTTTATATTTTGATTTTGGTAGTGGTTATTACACAACTCCATACAATTATTAAGATTTATTGCCTCATATATTCAAATGTGCATTAAATATATATACTTTTAAAGTAATTCTAAAATGTTTTCTTTTTCACCTGCAGCCTCTACAGTTTAGGAAAAGTTGTATGTACAATAAGTCCCCTACATATGAACCTTCAAGCTACAAACTTTAAAGATGCACACCTGCATTTTTTATGTATTATTTCTATCCACCACTGTCAGTAGAGCCTGTTAAATACATACAATACTATATAGCTGATTGCATTAGTTGGGTACTAGGCTAACTTTGTAGTACTTAAAACAAATTATACTTACAAACGCATTCTCAGAATGGAACTCATTTATATGCAACATAAGACTGTATTTAATACTGACACCTGCTGGAGAGAAATAATAGATAAAAACCAGAAATGTACATCATTAAAAGTTATAACTTAAAGGTTCGTATGTAAGGTACTTACTGTATTTCTTCTTTGAGAGTGTCTACTTGTTTGCATGTTTTAGTCCTTTAACACAAAACATTCTTCAAAGTTCTAAAAGGATTGTGAATATAGAAATTTAGGGGGCAGGGAAAGGTTGCCTGTCTTGTTATCTAAATTATATAAGTCATATAAACCCTTTGACAATTGTTTTAACTGCCAAGTACTTGGATGAGACATCAGCAGGAAAAAAGTGACATTTAGAGCATATATTTACTTGAGTATTAATATAATAAAAATAAACCTTATTGATTATCAATAAGCATAATGAATTGAAACATATAAAAAGTTTACATCTAAGAGTTCATGATAATATAAATAACTCATCACCTTGGAAAAATACTTATAAACCAAATAATTATTTTGAACTGGGTAAATAAATGAAAATATCCTGTCTTTCCTATAAAATAGTACCACTGGATAATTCAAAGGTAGATGAGAGGAAGCTTATCTTTTTTTTATTGCTATCTTTTATTTTGATATTGTGGGGTACAGTTAAGGGTTAGGTACACAAATATGCTTCATTCAGGCCCCCTTGTTGATAATAGGTGTTTCCCCATCTCCAGACAGATGTTTACTACCATTAGACCCCCCCCCCCCATAGTTTCCCAACACTGTCAGTCATTTTCTTATAGTAGTGCATTGGATGGTCAAGGTCCACTACAAGAGTGAGAATATGTGATACTCAGATCTTTGTTTCTGTGAGAGGTCACTTAGTATTATAGACTCTAGCTCCATTCAGGTTGCTGCAAAATTCATGATTTTGTTCTTTTTTATGGCTGCATGGTATTCCATCATGTATACGTACCACATTTTTTTAATCCAGTCCTCTTTTGATGGACAGCGTGGTTGATTCCAGGTTCTTGCTATTGTGAACAATGCTGCAATAAACATTCGCGTGCAGGTATCTTTTTTATAGAGTGATTTGAGTTCTTCAGGGTATATTCCCATTAGGGGCATTGCAGGGTCATATGGGAAGTTGATGTTTAGAGCTTTTAGGAATCGCCACACTGCTTTCCACAGAAGTTGCACTAGTTTACACTCCCACCAACAGTGTAGAAGTGTTCCCTTTTCACCACACCCTCTCCAGCAGCTGTTATTTTTTGAGTTGTTGATAATTGCCATTCTGATTGGAGTTAAGTGGTATCTCAGTGTGGTTTTGATTTGCATCTCCCTGGTGATTAATGAGGTAGAGCATTTCTTCATGTGTCTGTTGGCTGCTCGGATGTCTTCCTTTTTGGAGTGTCTGTTCATATCTTTTGCCCACTTTATAATGGGGTTGTTTGTTTTTTTCTTTTCAGCACATTTGAGTTCTTTGTAGATCCAGGATGTTAAGCCTTTGTCAGACCTGGTGTTGGCAAATACTTTTTCCCAGTCTGTAGTCTGTCTTCCTGCTCTCTTGATGGTTTCTTTGGCTTTCCAGAAGCTTGTCAGTTTAATGAGGTTCCTCTTGTCTATCTTATCCCTTATGGCCTGTGAGTTTCGAGTTTTGTTCAGGAATTGAATGCCAGTTCCAATTTCCATGAGGGTATGTCCTTCATTTTCTAAGGTTCTTATGGTTTGAGGTTTTACATTTAGGTCTCTGATCCATTTGGAGTTAACCTTTGTGCATGGGGATAGATAGGGGTCCTGTTTCAATCTTCTGCATGTGGTCAGCCATTTTTCCCAGCACCATTTACTGAATAGGTTCTCCTCTCCCCAGTGGTAGGTGGTGGAGGCCTTGTCGAAGACGAGTTGGTTGAGAAATTGAGGTCTTGCCTCTGGAATCTCAATTCTATTCCATTGGTCTATATGCCTGTTCCTATACCAATACCAAGATGTTTTGATGATTGTAGCTTTATAGTAAAGTTTGAAGACTGGTAATGTGATACCATCTGCTTTGTTTTTTTGCTGAGGATTGTTCTGGCTATTCCTGGTCATTTATGTTTCCATATGAATTCCTGTGTTGTTTTTTTCTAGGTCTGAGAAGAATGTTGCTGGTAAATTGATAGGTATTGCATTGAATCTGTAGATTGCCTTAGGTAAGATGGACATCTTCACAATGTTAATTCTTCTAATCCATGAGCATGGGATATTTTTCCACTTGTTTGTGTCATGTTTGATTTCTTTCAACAGAGTTTTGTAGTTTTCGTTGTAAAGGTGTTTCACGTCTCTGGTTAGCAAGATGCCAAGGTATTTCATTTTTTTTGTGGCTATTGTGAATGGAATTGTGCTTATTTGGGTTTCTGTTTGTTTATTATTGGTGTAAAGAAATGCGATTGTCTTTTGCATATTTTTTTTATATCCTGAGAATTTGCCAAAGGCCTTTATCAGTGTAAGGAGGTTTTTGACAGATTCTCTTGGGTTTTCAAGGTATACGATCGTATCATCTGCAAAGAGAGATAATTTGACTTCCTCTTTTCCTATTTGGATACCCCTGATTGTCTTCTCTTCTCTGATTGCTCTAGCCAGGACTTCCAATACTATATTGAACAGGAGGGGTGAGAGTGGGCATCCTTGTCTTGTTCTAGTTTTCAGGGGAAATGGTTCCAATTTTTGTCCATTTAGGAGTATGCTGGCTGTGGGTTTCTCATAGATGGCTTTTACTACTTTCAGGTATGTTCCCTGTATGCCTAGATGTTCGAGGGTTTTTATCAAGAAGGGGTGCTGGATTTTTATCAAAAGCTTTTTCTGCATCTAATGATATAATCATGTGGTTTTTGTTTTGACATCTGTTGATGTATTTAATTACATTTATTGTTTTACGAATGTTGAACCAGCCTTGCGTCCCAGGGATGAATCCTACTTGGTCATAATGGATGATTTTTGAGATGTGTTGCTGAATCCGGTTTGCTAGGATCTTGTTGAGAATTTTAGCATCTATGTTCATCAAAGATATTGGCCTGTAGTTCTCTTTTTTTGTTGGATCTTTACCTGGCTTGGGTATCAATGTGATGTTAGCTTCATAAAATGATTTGGGGAGGGTTCCATCTTTCTCAATCACCTGAAATAGCTTCAGTAGGAATGGAATCAATTCCTCCTTAATTGTCTTGTAGAATTCTGCTGGAAAGCCATCTGGTCCGGGACTTTTTTTGGTAGGTAGTTTTCTTATTACATAGTCAATTTCCTTGATTGTTATTGGTCTATTTAGGGTCTCAATTTCTTCTTGTTTCAACCTAGGGAAGTTGTGTGATGACAGAAAGTCCTCCATTTCCTTGAGGTTTTCAAGTTTGTTTCCATACAAGTGTACATAGTAGTCTCTGATGATCTTTGTATTTCTTCAGGGTCAGATGTGACTTCATCTTTTGTGTTTCTGATTGTGTTTATTTGGGTTTTTTCTTTCTTTTTCTTGGTCAGTCTAGCTAGGGGACCATCGATCTCGTTTATCCTTTCGAAGAAACAGCTTTTCGTTTCACTGATTTTTTTCTATTGTCTTTTTGTCTTCTATGTCCTGGATTTGGGCTTTTATTTTGGTGATCTGGATTCTTCTGCTGAATTAGGGTTTTTGTGGTCTTGCTTTTCTAGCTTCCTTAGGTGGCATGTTAGGCTGTTAATTTGTGTTCCTTCCATTTTCTTCATGTGTGTTTGTAGGGATATAAATTCCCCTCTTACTACAGCTTTTAAGGAGTCCCAGAGATTTTGGTAAGATGTTTCTTCATTTTCATTTATTTACAGGTATTTTTTGATATCTGTTTTGATTTCATCATTGATCCAGGAGTTGTTTAGCATCATGCTGTTTAGTGACCATGTCTTTGTGGGTTTTGGGGGGACCTTGTTGGTGTTAATGTTTATTTTTATTCCACTGTGGCCCAAGAAGGTGCATAGTAGAATTTCGGTCTTTTAAAATTTGCTTATGCTTGATTTATGGCCGATAATGTGGTCGATCTTGGAATACGTCCCAGGCAGTGATGAGTAGAATGTGTATTCTCTGGTCTTTGGATGGAGTGTTCTGTAGATATCAATTAAGTCCATTTGGTCCAGAGTCACATTGAGGTTCCGAATCTCGTTGCTGATTTTTTGTCCCAATGATCTGTCTAGGGTTGTGAGTGGGATATTAAAGTCCCCAGTTATGATGGTGTTAGAGCCAATATCTTTCTTTAGTTTTCCTAGGAGTTGCTTTATAAAAGTTGGTGCACCTATGTTAGGTGCATATGTATTTAGGATAGATATTTCTTGTTGATGGAGTGAGCCTTTTATCATTATGTAGTGGCCCTCTGTAACTTTTTAAATTTTTGATAGCTTAAATGGTATTTTGTCTGAAATTAGGATCATGACTCCTCCTTTCTTTTGTGTTCCATTCGCTTGGAAATCTGTTTCCCATCCTCTTACTTTGAGTCTGTGCATGTCCTTTCTAGTGAGATGGGTCTCTTGAAGGCAGTATATTGATGCCTGGTGATATTTTATCCATTTTGCCATTCTATGTCTCTTCAATGGTGCATTTAGTCCATTCACATTCAGGCTAATTATTGAAATGTGAGAGTTCATCCCTATCATAGAGTTCTTTTTGAGTTGTTCTTCCACCTGGTTTATTGTCTTTCTTTTGTTTTGGGGGTTGGTTCATGTGTATTTTATTCTTTTTTCCTGTACTCTTGTGAAGAACGTTGTTCTTTTTTTCCCCTTTTCTTCTCTGATTAGTACTTTCTTAAGTGTTTTACGTAGAAGTGGTTTGGTGGCAGCGTAAGTTCTTAGGGATTGGATATCTGGGAAAGATTTTAATTCTCCCTCACTGATAAAGCTTAATCTGGCAGGGTAGGTTATTCTTGGCTGAAATTGTTTATCTTTTAGGACTTTGAAGATAGGGCTCCAAGCTCTCCTAGACTGCAGGGTTTCTGTAGATAAATCTGCTGCTATTCTAATTGGTTTTCCATGGTAGGTGATCTGACCTTTTTCTCTTGCTGCCTTTAGGATTTTTTCTTTTATGCCTACTTTGTTTAGGTGAATTATTATGTGTCTAGGAGTTGGTTTTCTCATTTGTTGTCTTGCAGGGGTTCTCTGAATCTCTTGTGTTTGAATTTTTGCGTCACTGATTAGATAAGTGAAGTTTCCTTGAATGATCTCATGGAAGGTTTGTTCCAATTTGGTCTCTGTCTCTCTTTCTGCCTCAAGCAGACCAATTACTCTTAGGTTTGGCCTCTTGAGGTAATCGTTCATCTCTTAAAGGTTTTTTTCTGTCTTTTTTAGCTTGTTTTCTGTGTTTTTGAGAGTTTGGGTTATTTCTATATTTTGGTCCTCAAGCTCTGAGATTCTTTCTTCTGCTTGGATAATTCTGCTTGCCATGCTTATCAGTTTATTGTTTATTTCATTCACAGTATTCTTTATTACTATTATCTCAGATATCAGCTCCTTTCTAGTTTCTTCTTGAGTCTCCTCAATTCTTTTTAATCTCTCCATTAATGTCTTGATGTCTAAGTTTGTATTTTGAGACCAGTCATTCTGGGAGCTCTTCATTGTTTGCATTCCAAAGTCAGTTTTCTCGGTGTCTGCCCTCCCAGGAGTCTGGGAGAGACCCATATTCTTCTTTTGGTTTTTCTTCATTTGTGTAGATTTTTCTCTCTCGTCCCTTAGTGGATAAGGTTCCTGAGATCTAATCTCCAACTTCTCCCCTCTGTTTCTGTTGCAGGCAGTTAGCTTGTTGCCTGGGAGATCTGTGACACTGGTGTCTTTTCAGCATAGGGGAGGGGCTTTATCTCCTGTTAATGACGTCACTGTGGGAATTGAGGTGGAGGCTCTGATAGGTGGGCGGGGCGATGTGATGTAAATATGCCTTGAAAACGGCGGAGGTGGTGGTTTTACTTTCACTTTTAGGGACGTTCCTGTGGGTCTCTAGGCAGGACCAGCTGCACAGCCGGGCGCTGGATCTGGGGTGCCTCCAGCAGGCTGGGGTGGAGGAGAGGGTCAGGCGTTCCCTCCTCTGGAGCTGGAAGCCTGCAATCAGCACCTTATGCCAGTTTGGGGTTCTGCCCCCTTACACAGGCTTGTGGTCATGCATGCTGAGTGCCTCAGCCACAGTGGGCCCAGGGCTTCTGATCTCCAAAGCTCCAGAGGGCAGGTGGTGGCTCTGGGTCCCTCCCAGGGCACTTTAGCCAGAAATGGGACCAGTATCTCTAAGGGGCAGGCACTCAGAACGTCCCTGCCTGACTGGCAGCTTGGCGCTGGGTGTTGGTCATGACCATGTAGCCAGGGATGGAGCTGGAATCCAGGATTTGGGATTCCTCAGCCGGCTGGAATCACATATAGTGGAGCAGCCGAGGTCCGGCCGCAATGTCTGACCCTGCATGGGACCAAAAGTCCCCAAGCCTCATACCAGTACGGCTGGAGGTGGGCGGGGGGGTTGCAGGAAGAAAAGTAATAGTCTTTTTGGGAAACTCACATTCAGAAACTCTCAGGGATCCACCTATGCAGTCGTCATCTTCAGGTCACCCCTAGGAAGCTTATCTTAATAGAAGTATTGTAGTTGATAAATGAAGAAGGAATCCGAGTATTAACATTTAGCAATGAGTTATGGAACTAGGAATTCATTATCAGTAGCTGTTGCCATCACAAAAAAGAGGTAGTTCATTCCTGATCAACTCTTCAAAAGTAAATGCCATAAAAGATAAGATAGACAAGTGGGACCTCATCAAACTGAAAACTTCTGCAAAGCAAAAGAAATCATCAAGAGAATGGGGAGACAGCCCACAGAATGGGAAAAAAAATTTGCCGACTGTAAATCTGATAAAGGCCTAACATCCAGGATCTATAAGGAACACAAATGTGCTGAAGGCAAAAAAACAAACAACCTTATTAAAAGTGGGCAAAATATATAAATAGACACTTCTCAAAAGAAGACATACAAGCAGCCAACAGATACATGAAAAAATGCTCAGCCTCACTAATCATCAAAAAAATGCAAATTAAAACCACACTGAGATACCATCTAACTCCAGTTAGGATGGCCATCACCACTAACTCAAAAAACAACAGGTGCTGGAGAGGATGTGGTAAAAGGGAATGCTTCTACACTGTCGGTTGGAGTGTAAACTAGTACAACCTCTAGGAAAACAGTTTGGTGATTTCTAAAAGATCTAAAAGTCGACCTTCCATATGACCCAGCAATTCCCCTTCTGGGAATATATCCGGAGGAACTCAAATCACTCTATGAAAAAGATACCTGCACACACATGTTTATCACAGCATTATTCACAATAGCAAAACCATGGAATCAACCATGCTGCTGGTTAAAAATGGATTGGATAAAGAAAATGTGATATATATACACTATGGAATACTACATAGTCATAAAGAAAAACAAAAGTAAGGACTTGGCAGCAACCTGGATGGATTTAGAGTCTATAATACTCAGTGATCTATCACAGAAACAAAGACCTGAGTACTGCATGTACTCACTCATAAGTGGATCCTGAACATTTAAAATAATAACATAAGAAAAGAATTGGCAGTAGGCAGTAGTAGAACACTGTCAGGGGTGAGTGGGAGGACACAAAACATCAATAAGCCTACCCAAACTTCACCTGCATGATGACCACGTATGTTCCTAACTCTGAATTGTACCCCATATCTTTAAAATAAAATAATAATAATAATAAAAAGAAAGACAATCATGTATATTCTGATGAAAAATGCAACACTTCCTATGAAGTTGTCTTGCCTCCTCCAAAAGAAGGTATATATATATAATCTGAACATGATTTGAACATGATTCAGATAATTCAGCCACTACAGAGGACTGATGACAATTTAAATACATGACATAAGAAGGCAATCAGCACAATTCAGATTGTAAAATACTCTAGAGAAAAATGTTCTTCAACAAGTGAATTACAATGGGGAAAGGAAGGCAGCCATTTGCAATGTCTAGACATCTGGATAATGATTTAAATAACAGACTATAAGTAAAATGTGCCACGTGCAAGATAGCCATGTAAACAATATATAATAAAAAGTATTGTTAATATTGTTCAACAGTTGTGTTGAGCTTATGATGATAAAAAGAGTCCATATCTTTTAGAGATGCATACTAAAAGATTTAAGGAAAAAATGAGTTAAGAACTGGGAGAGTAGATTTTAAACAATGAATTGGCCACAAGAGTGTAATTTTTTAATCTGGGTAATCAATACAATGGGGGTTCATTGAACTATTCTGACACCTTTTTTAACTGCTTACAACTTTCCTAACAATACAAAATTTTAAAGATACAGAAATACACATAAAATGAAATATTTCTTGATCTCATTTTAGCTGGTTCTCACAGTCATGTCACAATTTCAAATCTCAGCATAACCAACACTTGAAGACATGAATAGGTTTGACCTTTCTTATTTTCTTCCTTCAGATATAAATTTTCCTTGCCCTTTCTAATCTTGTATCTAATGAGCTCTTGAGTTACATTTATCATTCAATATTTTAAAACCAGAGTTCCCTTCAGGATGACCCTTCAAAATGACCTTTATCATCACAACTTTTCTTCTCAGTCCTACTCCAAAATTGCCAGCACCTGAAACCAAGCAGTCATACAACTAGTTATATTAAACATGACATGTACCCCATAAATATGTACAACAATTTTGTATCCATAAAAATGTTTAAAACCAAATTGGCTGTAAAAATGCCTACTTTGAAAAGTAAACTCTAGTGTCTAAATATCATAACAAACCCTCAAATTCCTTTGTAAATTACTCTAAATATTGCTTCCCATGCTCTGTACTTATTGCCCTACTAACTGAAAGAAATACCAGTATTTATGAAGGATAGTCCTACTATTCTTTGTTCCTTTTCCTAGATAATGGTATTCCCAGGAATATACACATTTTTCCCCACTCTTTTACTTAACAAGTATTCAGGACCTACTAAAAACTCTGAGAAGACAATCATTACCTTAAATTGGATTAGATAGCAGAAGAGAAAAATATTTTTTAAATGAAGAAATATTAGTAAATTAATAATAATTGAGTATGAAGTATGTAAACTTAGTCCTAAAGGTTCTGGATAATCTTTGGAAAAAGCCATTCTTGAGCAAGTTTTTAAAATTAAATTACTTAAATTGATGGAGATAAATCAAAACAACTTTCTAGGCAAATTGAAAGAGTACTATATTAAAACATGGAAATTATTAAGATGTAAGCAGCAGCTCCTCGTGTGCCAAAGTATTTGACACACCTTATTGGAATGAAATAGAATAATGAAAAAAAAACCTCACTGGATTGGACTAATTGGATTGATTAGATTGATTGGATTGACTGAGTTGAATTGATTGGGTTTAATCGAAATAAGGAAAGCACCTTTTCTGAGAAATGAGAAGAAGAAGATGGAAAAATATGAAACAGACACAATAAGGAGCTTGGGTTTGACTAGTTAGATATTTGTAAGGAATCATGCATTCTTAAACTATGCTTCACCAAATTAAAACTTTAATTCAAATTTAGATTAAACTAATATTTCTTGAGCACATTCTACCAGGCACTATTGACTTTGTAATTTCAGTTTTAAAAAAAAACTATCTCAGCAGCTCTTTTAGGACAAAGTTGGGGAGAAGAGTGAAGTGACAGAGATCAGCAAAAATATCATTGAGATGAAAGTCCTCCATGCATGAAATAAGAAGGGACTGTACAAGCAGTGAAAAGCAGACTGCCAGGATAGCAGTAACTCTACTCCCTTGGAGGAGGTCTAAGTCAGACTAAGTTTATCCAAATTCCGTTTACCAAAAATATTAAGGTTCCAATGTATTAATATGAAAGTAGCCTTACAGTCAGTTTGGTAAATGTTTTAGACTTAGACATTCTTTACCATGCGGATCAACAGTAGTAAATAAATTGCCTCTTTTTCCCCCCTTAATGGCCAACAACCAGAGTTATTCCATAGAGAATACTTTTTTTTTTTCATTAATCAGTATTTTTTATTATGGTTTTGTGGGGTACAGTTAAGGGTTAGGTGTACAATGACGTTTCATTCAGGCACCCTGTAGATAAGAAGTGTTTTCCCATCCCCCGACAGATATTTGCTACTGTTAATCCCATCCTCCTCCCCCCCATAGTTTCCCAGTACCATCCGTCATTTTCTCATAGTATTGCATTGGATGTTCAAGGTCCATTATATGAGTGAGAACATGTGATATTCGGATTTTTGTTTTTGTGAGAGGTCACTCAGTATTATAGACTCTAGTTCCATCCAGATTGCAGCGAAATTCATGATTTTGTTCCTTTTTATGGCTGCGTAGTATTCCATCGTGTATATGTACCACATTTTTTTAATCCAGTCCTCTTTTGATGGGCAGCATGGTTGTTTCCAGGTTCTTGCTATTGTGAACAATGCTGCGATAAACATACGTGTGCAGGTATCTTTTTTATAGAGTGATTTGTGTTCTTCAGGGTATATTCCCAGTAGGGGGATTGCAGGGTCATATGGAAGGTCAATTTTTAGAGCTTTTAGGAATCGCCACGCTGCTTTCCACAGAGGTTGCACTAGTTTACACTCCCACCAGCAGTGTAGAAGTGTTCCCTTTTCACCACACCCTCTCCAGCAGCTGTTATTTTTTGAGTTGTTGATAATTGCCATTCTGACTGGAGTTAGGTGGTATCTCAGTGTGGTTTTGATTTGCATCTCCCTGATGATTAGTGAGGTTGAGCATTTCTTCATGTGTTTGTTGGCTTCTCGAATGTCTTCTTTTGTGAAGTGTCTGTTCATATCTTTTGCCCAT
>NW_007256523.1:242909-243900 GCF_000164805.1 Carlito syrichta | reverse complement strand
ATTTTTGAGATGTATTGCTGAATCCGGTTTGCTAGGATCTTGTTGAGAATTTTAGCATCTATGTTCATCAAAGATATTGGCCTGTAGTTCTCTTTCTTTGTTGGATCTTTACCTGGGCTTGGGTATCAATGTGATGTTGGCTTCGTAAAATGATTTGGGGAGAGTTCCATCTTTTTCAATCGCCTGGAATACCTTCAGTAGGATTGGTATCAGCTCCTCCTTAAATGTCTTGTAGAATTCTGCTGGAAAGCCATCTGGACCAGGGCTTTTTTTTGTAGGAAGTTTTCTTATTACGTGGTCGATTTCCTTGATTGTTATTGGTTTATTTAGGGTCTCAATTTCTTCTTGTTCCAACCTAGGTAGGTTGTGTGATGTCAGAAAGTCTTCCATTTCCTTCTGGTTTTCAAGTTTGTTTTCATACAAGTGTACGTAGTAGTCTCTAATGATCTTTTGTATTTCTTCAGGGTCAGATGTGACTTCATCTTTTGTGTTTCTGATTATGCTTATTTGGTTTTTTTCTCGTTTTTTCTTGGTCAGTCTAGCTAGGGGACCATCAATCTTGTTTACCCTTTCGAAGAACCAGCTTTTTGTTTCATTGATTTTTTGTATTATCTTTTTGTCTTCTATGTCCTGGATTTGGGCTTTTATTTTGGTGATCTGGATTCTTCTGCTGAAATTAGGGTTTTTGTGGTCTTGCTTTTCCAGCTTCTTTAGGTGGCTTGTTAGGTTGTCAATTTCTGTTCCTTCCATTTTCCTCATGTGTGTTTGTAGGGATATAAATTCCCCTCTTATTACAGCTTTTAAGGCATCCCAGAGATTTTGGTAAGATGTTTCTTTATTTTCATTTGTTTCCAGGTATCTTTTGATCTCTATTTTGATGTCATCATTGACCCAGGAGTTATTTAGCATCATGCTGTTGAGTGTCCATGTCTTTGTGGGTTTTGGGGGGACTTTGTTGGTGTCAATGTTTATTTTTATTCCACTGTGGTCC
>NW_007256523.1:72247-242192 GCF_000164805.1 Carlito syrichta | reverse complement strand
TGTGTATGTCCTTTCTAGTGAGATGGGTCTCTTGAAGGCAGTATATTGTTGCCTGGTGATATTTTATCCATTTTGTCATTCTATGTCTTTTCAGTGGTGCGTTTAGTCCATTCACATTCAGACTAATTATTGAAATGTGAGAGTTCATCCCTATCATGGAGTTCTTATTGAGTTATTGTTCTTCCACTTGGTTTTTTCTTTTTTTTTTTTTTGTCTTTCTTTGCTTTTGGGGTTGGTTCGTGTATATTTTATTCTTTTCCCTGTACTCTTGTGAAGAACGTTGTTCTTTTTTCCTTTTCTTCTGTGTTTAGTACTTTCTTAAGTGTTTCATGTAGAGATGGTTTTGTGGCTGCATAAGTTCTTAGGGATTGGATATCTGGGAAAGATTTTAATTCTCCCTCACTGATGAAGCTTAGCTTGGCTGGGTAGGTTATTCTTGGTTGAAATTGTTTATCCTTTAGGACTTTGAAGATAGGGCTCCAAGCTCTCCTAGCCTGCAGGGTTTCTGCAGATAAATCTGCTGCTATTCTGATTGGTCTTCCATGGTGGTGATCTGGCCTTTTTCTCTTGCTGCCTTTAGGATTTTTTCTTTTGTGCCTACTTTATTTAGGCGAATTATTATGTGTCTAGGAGTTGATCTTCTCATTTGTTGTCTTGCGGGGGTTCTCTGAATCTCTTGTGTTTGAATTTTTGTATCACTGATTAGATAAGGGAAATTTTCTTGAATGATCTCGTGGAAAGTTTGTTCCAATGTGGTCTCTGTTTCTCTTTCTGCCTCAGGGAGTCCGATTATTCTTAGGTTAGGCCTCTTGAGGTAGTCACTCATCTCTTGAAGGTTTTGTTCTGTCTTTTTTAGCTTATTTTCTGTGTTTTTAAGAGTTTGGGTTATTTCTATATTTTGGTCCTCAAGCTCTGAGATTCTTTCTTCTGCTTGGGTAATTCTGCTTTCCATGCTTATCAATTTGTTATTTATTTCATTCACAGTATTCTTTATTACTGTTATCTCAGATATCAGCTCCTTCCTAGTTTCTTCTTGTGTCTCCTCAATTCTTTTTAATCTCTCCATTATTGTTTTGATATCTACATTTGCATTTTGAGACCCTTCATTCTGGGGACTTTTCATTGTTTGTATTCCAAAGTCAGTTTTCTCAGTGTCTGCTCTCCCAGGCGTCTGGGAGAGACCCATACTCTTCTTTTGGTTTTTCTTCATTTCTGTAGATTTTTCTCCCTTTACCCCTTTCCCTCTCCCTCTTCAATTCTGTTTTTGAGGGAAGGTGGGGTTGCTTTTATTTCTCTTCTGCAATGACCTGTTCTTCCTTATGAGGGTCTTCTGGTTTTGTTCACTTTTCCCTCTGCTTTACAGTCTGTCTATTCAGCAGTTTGCAGTCTTGGTCCGTTCAGAGAATCTCACCAGTTCACCTATGCCATCGCCATCTTTGTCAATCTTTCCTTTTGCCCATTTTATAATGGGGTTGTTTGTTGAATTTATTATTAAAAAAATTTTCCACCCAGAAAACTCCAGGCTCAGGTGGTTCTATTGATGAATTCTATCAAACATATAAAGAGAAAATCAAAACCAAACTTACACAACCTCTTTGAGAAAAAAAGAAGTCACTTTCCAATTAATTTTGTGAGACCAAAATAAAATTAACATCAAAATCTGAATAAAACATGAGAGAGAGAGAGAAATATCTTTCATGAACAAAATGTAGATACACTATACTTAGCCAAAAAATTCACCAAAATTGGTCCAGTAATATGTAAATAGGATAGTGCATTACAATAGAGTGATATGTATTATAGGAATGCAACTTAAGTATACAATTTAAAAATCAATGAAACTCAATACATTAACAAAATAATTGAGAAAAATTCTTTGATCTCTTCAATAGATACAGTGAAAACAATTGAATATTTTTTCTTTTTTTTAGTTTTTTTTGTTTTTGGGTATGTGCACTTTTAGGTTTTGCTTGTCTTTATTCTTCTCGCTGGTTGAGGTATAATTGATAAATAAAAGTTGTATATCTTTATGGTGCAATATATATGGTATATAAATATATAAAATAATACATATGTAATATATAAGTATATATGCTATATATAAATATTTATATGTTATATATAAAATAAATATATATATTTAAATCAAGCTAGTTAACATATCCAGCACCTCACATACTTAGTTTTTGGGAATGAGAACATGTGAGATCTATTCTTTCAGTAATTTTCAAGTATACATTATTATTACTACAGTTACCATGCTATAGAATAAATCTTCAAAATTTGTTCATTTCTTCTAACTGAAACTTTGTACCAAAAATCTTCCTATTTCCTCCCCTAAACATTTGACAAGTTGCAATGCCAATTTGTATGTTTTTAAAACTCTCATAAAATTAGGAATAGAAGAAAAAGTCATTAATGTGATAAACGACATCTATTTAAAAGTATCATAATATGTAATGATGAAAGACTAAATTTTTTTCCATGTAATTATAAACAAGGCAAAGATGCCCATTTCCACTATTCTTATGAAAGACTTTACTGGAGGTCATGGTCAGGGAAGTAAGTGAAGAAATAAATAAATAAAGGCTCAAAAATAAAAACAGAAGTGAGCATGTGTATTAGAAAATGACATGATTGTTAACAGAAAATTCTAAGAAATTTGCAAAACACTAATAGAATTAATAAATATATTTAGTAAAATGATTGCAGAATGTAAAGATAACATTTTAAAAATTGTATTTCACATAGTATTAACAATTATAAAATTTAACCTAAAAATAACTCTACTTCCAATGTCTTTAAAAAGTTTAAAATATTTAATAAATTTAACATAATATCTGTAATATAAAAGCTGCAAAACATTGCAGAGAAATTAGAGATCTAAATAAGAAAAAAGCTATACCATGTTTGTGGATTACAAAACTAATATTTTTAAGATGTCAATTATTAGCAAACTGATCTCCACAATTCTTCACAATTTTTTTAAAGCAATTTCAATTATAATCCCAGCAGACTTATTTGTAGAAATTGATAATCTTATCCTAAAGTGTATATGAAAATGACAAAGACCTGAGTATACAAAGAAATAATGAAAAAATAAGTTACACAACTTTCACCATATGATTTCAGACCTATAAAGCTATTGTAATCAAGAAACATGGTACTACCATGAGAGTTAGTAAAACTGTCAGACGTGGTGGCTCATGCCTGTAATCCTAGCACTTTAAGAGTCTGAGACAGGAGGATTGCTTGATCCCAGGAGTTTGAGACCAGCCTGAGCAGTATAGTGAGACTTTATCTCTACAAAAAAATTTTAAAAATAAACCAGGTTTGGTGGCATGTGCTTGCAGTCCCTGCTACTTGGGAAGCTGAGGAGGGAGGATTTCTTGAGTGCAGAAGCTCAAGGCTGTGGTGAGCTATGATCATGGCACGGCACTCCAGTATGAATGACAGAGGGAGAGCCCGACTCAAAAAAGAAAAATTAGTAAATTGATACAACAGAATAGAAATTAGAAATATACACATACATATATGGTCACTTAACTTTTGGTAAAATGTCAAAGCAGTTCAATGGTAAGAAATCTCTTCTTAGCAAATAATGAATAATTGGATATGCATAATACAAAAAGAACTTTGACCCAACCTCATATAATACATAAACATTAATTTATAATAACTCTTAGTTTCAAAGGTAAAGGATAAAACTATTAACATAATATCATTGCAACTTGGTGAAAACAAGAAACTAATATCCATAAAAAGAAAGAACAGATAAATTAGGTTTCATTGAAATTAAAAATCTTTGCTCATCCAAAAACATTAGGAAAAAATAGGCAAGGTATAAGGTAGGAGAAGATATTTGTGAAATTTACATTTGTCAAAAATTGATATCTAGTTAATATTAAAAATTCTACAACTCATTAATAAAAATAAAACACTAATAATAAATTGGTAAAATATTTTAACCACACATCACAAAGAAAGATGTATAAAAGCCGAATAAATACAAGATAAAGTACTCAGTATTATTAGGTCTCAAAAAATGCAGAGAAATCACCATGAAATAAAAGCATATAACCACTAGAATTGTTAAAAATTAAAAAGACAGGCCATACCTAATATTGGCAACCCAGAACTCTCATATATTGTGGTAAGAGTATTAAATGGTTCAACCAAAATATCTAGCAGTTTTTTATAAAAGTAAACATAATTATCTATCATATGACCAAGAAATGCCACTTCCAGGAACCTACCCAAAAGAATAAAAACACATGTCCATAAAAAGATATGTACAGGACGGTTCACAGCAGTTTTATTCATAAAACTGATTTTCCTTTTCCTTCTTCTCCCTAATGTTCAGTTTCTGCTCACCATATAAATTGGACAGTCATTACTAGTCAGCTGCCCAACTGTTTAACTCCTAGGAATACTCTGATCTATTTAGCCATTACCAGGCCATGTTGGAAGATGTGCTAAAACTCAACTCACATTTCAGAAAAGGCTAAAACAGCTAAGGGTATTGGGAAATGAATAACAGGAGGTACATCCAGTACTCTCCATTAACCAAATAGCTGAGGGATAGTGAGTATATGTACTATGAACATAAACTGTATTTCCAAACAGCATATGAGCCCAACTGCTAATGCATTGGTAGTTGAGGTGGGAACCACATCATTCACTATGTAGGCTTTCACTTAATACCCGTGTGCTCCGAACAACACTCATATTCAATCTCAGCTACACTTTGTATTCCTGAGTTATGACTTCCTCTAGTGCAATTGCTTCAAAGAATAAACCTCCTTGTCCTCTGCTGGGTGCAGGAGGAGAAACAGTCTTTTCAACTGGGAAAAAGGACCTAAAATTGTAAGTGCTTCTTATGGCAACTTTCCAAGGTCTTGGTTTTAGCCCTGCACCATACTCAGTCTTCAGACATACATGATGCCTCTGCCTCTGGTTTCAAAATCTTTCTTGAGTTATGTGGTGTGAATAGTCTTCCTTTTTTTTTTTTTTTTTTACTTACTCCAATTGCGTTTTTTATACTTTTCCTTTCTCCAGTATGCTAAATAAGTTAAATATTCATTCATATTATTTTATTATTTCTAATTTTACTATTTCTCTTCATTAATTATCTCTTCCTCAGTTTTTAATTTATTTTGCATTTTCTATTTTTTAATTTATTTATTTTAATTTTATTGGCTTTCAGTAGTATTGGGCTGATTATTTCTAATAGAATATTCACTTCTCTACATCTTTCGACCTCTCTTTCAGATTTTCCAAATTTTTTATTCCACTGAATGTTCTAGTGTTTATTTGTTTGTTTGCCTTTAACAAACTGTCTTCTCAACTAGGCAGGATCTTTTAATTTACCAAACTATTAAGTTGTATCTTATATAACTCCTTTTTTATTTATTTATTTCTAATGTTTGTTGTGCCTGCTGACTATGGTATATTGTTTTCTTGTCTATTATATAATTTAATTTGTATTTAATCTTCAGTTGACCTTTATCTGTGAAAATGCAGTGCTGCCAAGATTGATGATTTATTCCTCAAGAATCGTTTTATGCTTTCAGAGAAATGCAAATCAAAATCACTTTGAGATACCACCTAACCTACGTACGAATGGTCATCATTAATAAAACAAACAACGACAGATGTTAGCAAGGATGCAGAGAAAAAAGAATGCCTCTACACTGCTGGTGGAAATGCATACTAGTGCAACTTCTTTGGAAGATAGTTGACGATTTCTGAAAGAACTAGAAATTGACCTTCTGTATGACCCAGCAATTCCCCTATTGGGAATATACCCAGAGGAACTCAAGTCATTCTACCAAAAAGATATCTGAACATGCATGTTTGTTGCAGCTTTATTCACAATAGCAAAAACATGGAATCAACCATTCTGCCCATCGAAGCTGGCCTGGATAAAAAAATGTGGTACATATACACAATGGAATATTATGCAGCCATAAAGAAGAACAAACATATGGACTTTGCAGCAACTTGGATGGATTTAGTTTCTCGTACTCAGTGATCTATCACAGAAACAAAGAACAGAGTACCATATGTTCTCACTCATAAGTAGACCTTGAACAAGTATAATATTATAAGAAAGGTATTGGCAGTAGTGGGAAACTGCCCGGGGGGAGGGGGAGGAATTGGCAGTTGAGGGAAACTGCCAGAGGAGAGAAGGCGTGGCACACCTCATCAACAAGTGTACCGGCATAATGAACATTTGTATACCTAATTACTCCACATCTTTAAAATGAATAACTAAAATAAATTTTAAAAAGAATAGTTTTATGTTTGATTCTATTCATCATCCTCAGATTATCACCAGCATGGGATTGAATTTTATGTTAATTTCTTAATTTGATACCACTCAGGACAATAACCTAGTGTAAATTCAAAACATTACCCCTATGATTCACAGGCCTATACTTAAAATATATCGAGAGACTCTTTTCCACCCCAAATCCAGGATAACATATAAAAATATTTTTGTCATCTCCCTGTGCTCCTAAGAAGATAGCATTTACACAGTATATTTTCATGGAGACTATAGCATTTTAAGGCTTTCTAACTTTATATGTGTGTATGTGTGTTGGGGAAGGAAAGTCTTGCCTCTTGTAGGGTCAAAACTTCATCTCTTATACCTGAATGAATATTAAAAGTGAACACCTGAACTTTTACTTGAGGCCAGTTGGAATAACTATATTGGACTTACCCTCCCATCCTAAATAAGTATAAAACTGGAGAAAAAATAAGTAAACTGTTTATAAACATGAATAACAAGAAGAACAAACCAATGAGCTTTAAGGGAAGGGAAACATTTGTATTTCCCTTGTTTACATCAGCAAGGACAAGCATAACAAAGGTTTTACTGTTGAGGAAGTAGAGATCAGAGTTTATGGTAGCTGAGTCAGCTGGAATTTGTGAGTCAGGTTATAAAAGAGGAAGAAAATTTCACAGATGTTAGAGTCTAAAGATCTGAAAGGAAACTCTCCTTCAGTCCTTACTCAAGGGTTGTACTGAACTTGTACGAGGTGAAATCCCATGACGCTTATTATAGAGTGCCTAGTACAGGGGGAATAAAACTGCATGATAACATCACAGGTCATAGAGCACTGGGAGAATTTGGAGTTCCACCCACCCTAGTGTTCACCAAGGTCTCTCCAGTTTTGAGAAACCTCACCAAGCATCTCTGTATTCATTTGTCACTCCAAAAGTCTATAGCTTAAAAACAAGGTCCAAGTTCCAGAACAGGGGTCACAAACATTTTCTGTAAAGAATTAGGTAGTAAATAGGAATTTCAGGCCACATACAGTCTTTATCACCCCACCTCATCTTTTTCCTCCTCTTTTTTCTTCTTCTTCTTCCTTTTCTTCACTTTAAAATGTAAAAAAAAAAAAATTGTATCTTTTGAGCTATACAAAAACAGTTTGCAGGTCAGATAAGCCAAAATTTATGGACATGACATAGACTGAGGTCATGTAACCAGTCTGTAAAGACTGGAAAAGATGTTTGTGCTTTCAAATGTACACACACCAATACAGGGCTACATGGATATAGAATCATGACACCACCACAAGTAACCAATAAAGCTCTAGTAAACAGCCCCAAAGAAATAGAGATCTACAAGTTGCCTGGCAAAGGATTAAAGTGAGTATATTGAGAATCTCAATGATATACAAGAGAACATAGACAGAAAACTAAATGAAATCAGAAAAATAATGCATGAATAAAATGAGAAGAGTAGTAAAGAAATAAAAACTATTAAAAGAGAAACAAACAAACATAATAGAGCTGAAAATATAACAAAAGAACTAAAAAAATTTATAGAGCATTTCAACAGCAGACTTCATCAATTAAAAGAATCAGCGAACCTGAAGACAGAGATTTGAAATTAAAACACTTAGATGACTAAAGAAGATAGAATACAAAAGTGAAGAAAGTATACAAGACATATGAGACACTATCAAGTGAACAAATATATGAACTATAAGAGTTCCAGAAGGATAAGAGATAGAGAAAGAAGCAAAAAGCTTATTTTAAAAAAATAATAGCTAAATGCTTATAAAATATTAGAAGGGATATGCATCCAGATTTATGAAGCTCAAAGGATCCCAAGCAAGAGATTAAACCCAAGAAAAATTACACTAAGGCACACTGTAATCAAATTGTTAAATGTCAAAGACAAGAAAGAATTTTGAAAGCAGCAAAAGTGACATCATGTACAAAGGAACCTCTATTAGGCTATCAGGTGGTTTCTCAGCAGAAATTTTGAAGGCCAAAAGGGAGTGGGACAATGTATTTAAGTGCTGAAATGAAAAAAACTGCCAATCAATAATACTATACTCAACAAAACTGTTCTTCAAAAATGAAGGCATTTTTAGACCTTCTCCCACCAAAAACAGAAAGCCTGAAGGAATTTATTACCACTAAACTTGCCTTATAAGAAATGTTAAAGAAAGTTTTCCAATTTAAAATTAATAGATACTGCTATGGTCTAAATGTATGGGTTGCCTCCCTCCAAAATATCTATATGTTGAAAGTAAATCCCAAATGTAAGCATATTAAGAGGTATTGTACTAATAACCCAATAAAAAGGCATTAAGAGGAGGTGATTTGGTCATAAGGGCAAAATCCTTCTAAATGGGATTAGTGCCCTTATAAAAAAGGCCTGAGGAACCTTGTTTGTTCCTTCCACCATGTGATGATACATCTAAAAGACATCATCTATGAACTAGAAATCAAGTCTTCACCTGACACTGAATCTACCAGTGCTTCCCAGTCTTCAAAGAAAAGAATTTTATAGTTTATAATTTACCCAGTTTAAGGTATTTTGTTATAGCAGCCTGAACAGACTGAGACTCATGCTAAGCAACAACATAGAGATATGTGAAAGTATAAACTCACTTATGAAATTAAATTCAAAACACTCTAATATTGTAGTTGTGATGCATTAATCACTTTTGACTCTACTATAATATATACTATATATAATTACTATAACTCCTTGACATTTATTATCATATATCATTTGCATTTATTAATTAATAATGCAATTATTAAATCAGAATATTTAGGATATCCATTGCTTGTTTCAAGCATTTATCATTTCATTGTGTTGAGAACATTTCAAATTTTCTCCTCTAGTTATTTTGAAATATTCAATAAATCATTAATTATAGTCTCCCTTGTGAGCTCTCAAACATTAGAACTTACTTCTTCCAACTGTGTATTTGCTCCCATCAACCAACCTCATTTCCTCCTCTCCCTGTACTTCCAAGTCTTTGGTAATAATCATTCTCCTCCTTGCCTCTATGAAATCATCTTTTTTAGCTCCCACATGACGGAGATCATGCAATATCTGTCCTTCTGTGCCTGGTTTATTTCTCTTAATATAATGACCCCCAGTTCCACCTAGGTTGCTGCAAGTGACAGGATTTTATTCTTTTTTATGACTGAATAGTATTGCATTATGTATATATATACATTTTATTTACCCATTCATCTGTTGATGAACACCTAGGTTGATTTCACATCTTGACTATTGCGAGCAGTACCGCAATAAACATGGAAGTGTAGATATCTCTTTAACATACTGATTTGCTTTCCTTTGGCTATATTTTCAGTAGTGGGATTGCTGGTTCATATGATAGTTCTAGTTTTTTTAATTAAGAAACTTCCATACTGTTTTCTATAATGGCTGTACGCCTTTATGTTTCCACTAACAGTGAAAGAGTTGTAAGAGTTCCCATTTCTTCACATCTTTGCCAGCATTTGTCTTTTTTTTTTTTTTTTTGGTCTCTTTGTTACCAGCCATGCTAACTGGGGTGAGATCATATCTCATTACAATTTTAATTTACATTTCTCTGATAATTAGTGATGTTGAACATTTTTTCCACATATTTGTTGGTCATTTGTATGTCTTCTTTTGAGAAACGTCTATTCAGAATCTTTGCTCACTTTTTCAATAGGATTTTTTTAAATGTTGAGTTGAGTTTCTTGTATATTCTGGGTATTAGTCCTTTGTTAGATGAATAGTTGCCAAATACTTTCTTTTATTCTACAGGTTGCATCTTCATTCAATTAATTATTTCCTTTGCTATGCAAAAGCTTTTAAAAATATATTTCCATTTGTCATTTTTGGTTTTGTTGCCTGTGCTTTTGAAGTCTTAGCCATAAAATCTTTGCATGGACCAATGTCCTAAAGACCTAAATTTTTCTTCTAGTAGTTATTATAGTTTTGTGTCTTTCATTTAAATCTTTAATTGATTTGAGTTGATTTTGCATATGGTGAGATACAGGGTCTAGTTTTATTGTTTTGAGTAGGATATTCAGTTTTTCCAGCACCATTTATTGAAGAGGGCATCCTTTCTTTGATGTATGTTCTCGATGCCTTTGTCAAAAATCAGTTGGCTGTAAATATGTGGATTTATTTTTGGGCTCTCTATTCTGTTCTACTGATCTATATATCTGTTTTAATGCAAATACTATTCTGTTTTGGTTACTATTGCTTTGTATTATATTTCAAAGTCAGATAGTGTGATACCTCCAGCTTTGTTCTTTTTGCTCAGGATTGCTTCAGCTATTTGAGGCAAAGAGAAATATTTTAAAGTGAAGAAACTTGAAAAATCCTATTTTATCCCAGTCATTAAAGCTAATGCAGATATTTGGGAGCAAACTGTTTTTATGTGCCTTCTAATAAGATTCATTGAGAAGAATATATCATTACTTCAATGGTATTCTTGCCAAAAATGCATATCCTGAATCTAATCATGAGGAAACATCAGACAAATCAAAATTGAGTAACATTCTACAAAGCAGCTGGCTTGGAATCTTCATCTATGTCAAGGTTAAGAAGCATAAAGAAAGAATGAAGAACTCTTCCAAGCTAGACACCAAAAATATGTGACACTTCCAAGCTAGACACTAAAAAGATGTAGAATCCTGAATTAATCCTAGACTTGGAGCAATCAATAACTATACATGAATGTTTTAGAATGATTGATACAAAGGATAAGATGACATTATTGCAGTAATATTATATTTTCTGGGCTTTATACCTCTAATCTGATTATACAAGAGAATGATTTTGTTCTTAGTATATGCATACTGACATAGTTAGACAAAAAGTGGCATGATGTCTAGATCTTACTCTGAAAATTTTTCTTCAGGAAAAGATACATGGAAGGCTAAGGCAGAAGGATCACTGGAGCCCAGCAGGTTCACACTGGAGTGGTCATGAGCATGCCACTGCACTCCAGCCTGGGCAATGGAGTGAGACTCCAAGTCAAAAAAAAAAAATACATACACAAAGAGAGGTTGAAAAGATAATTTGTAGAATACAAGCAAATGGTTAGATTGAGTAAAAAGTATATGTGAGAATACAATAATTTTGAAAATTTTCTGTATATTTGGAAGTATAAAAAAAATTCTTCTACTTAGTCAACATGGAGTAACAGGGACTAGGTTTCCACCTTACCTTAAACAACTAAAAATTGCACAAAATATGTAAAACTACAGTTTTCAAGACATAGGCTATCAGGAAGGACAAGACAGTAATCTTGAGAAAATGGAAACAAATGAGCTGATTACTTTCTGTAGAGGATTTTCAGAATGCTGGGTGAAAGAGGAGAAACCAAGACAGAGCCCAGCAATTTCCTTGAGTAAGGATATACAGATATGAGATAGAAAATCAATGTGACCAGAGTTCAAATGACAATGTACTAGAGAAGAGAAATATTCACTGAAAAAGAAACCCAGAGAACTGCAGAGAGTTCATCTCAAATCCTCAGCTGAATACTGATCAGATAATACATACAAAGAAACTACTCAAGATTGGGGAAAGAAACACCCAAAAGGAACAGAAAAAAAATTCTCAGAATTCACACATGGCCAGAGAGGTTCATATTTCTACCATCTAGAGTAGAGAACTTCATAATTCATGTGAATATTGCTATAGCAGTAGGGTAAAGCCATTCTTAGATTAAAGTCTTTCTAGTGCCACCTAACGAAGTTTAAAAGCATGCTTCAAAAAGATTAAGTGGTTTTCAAATAACTGTGTCCAAGAATAAAGTTCAGGAATATTTATAGAATTATAAAATATCCAGCATTTCAACAAAGGAAAATGCAAAATAGCTGTCATTCTATCAAAAATTAGAAGATATGCACAGAAACTAAAAAACAACGTTTATAATGAGGGAAAAACATTAATCAATGGAGACAAGTGCATAAATAGCATGAATGATAGAATTAGTAGACAATGGCATTAAAACATTTACTATAACCATATTCCATTTATTCACATAGGTAGAAGAAATATTGCAAATGTCAACTGGAGACAAGGAAGACATTGGAAAATCCAACCTGAACTTCTAGAGATAAATCTACACTATATGAGATGAAAAGCACGCTAAATGGATTTAAAAGCAGATTCAAGTCTACAAAAATAGATGAGTAAACTTGAAAACATAGCAATAGAAACTAAATTTTAAAATACAAAGAAAAAAATTTTAAAAAGCATCAGTAACCTTCAGCCATCTAATTGACAAGTAATTGGTGTCTTCAAAGGAAAGACAAGAGAGATATACAGAAAAAATATTTGAAGAAACACAATTTTTTTTCCTATATGATATAAAAACTACCTACAGATTCAAGAAGCTCAATAAACCACAGGCATGAGAAACAAACAAACAAAAACACAACAAGGTGCACTATACTGAAAAAACCATAAGACAGAACAGACTTCTTGTAAGAAATAATTTGAGAAAGAACAGTAGGAAAATATCTTTTTAGAAACTGAAATAAAATATCTGATAAGAGAGGATTCTATACCCAGTGAAAGTATCTGTCAAACTGAAGACAAAATACTTTTTTTTCAAACATACATAAATGGAAAGAACCCATCACAACAGATCTGCACTCTAGGAAATGTTCATGATAGCCCTTGGGTCAGAAAGAAAATGACCTGTGAAATCAAAACAATTATCTACATCCAAAATACAATGGTGGGACAGGCATGGGATAGATATTTTCATTCCAGGTGGGGAAAGAAGCAAGAAAAAAAGGAGTAACTGGTCCAAGGTAAGTCCAAAATCCACCAGGGAAACCAACATTAAACATTAAAGGCCCAGAATAATCTTTCATTTCATGTTTCACCTCCTGGACATACACTTGAGGGGAGAGGTTGGACCTGTAAAGGCTTGAGCAGCCCTGCCTCGAAGGTTTTGTAGACTCTGTCCAAACAGCAGTACTCACAGGTTGGAGTCTCCTGCCTGCAGCTTTCCCAGGCTGGTGTTGCATTCTGGTTGCTGTACAGTTCTGGGGTCTTGGGTCCCCCCACCCCCACCACTTCTACAGCTTCATTAGGTATTGCCTTAGCATAAATCCTCTGTGGTGCTTTGACCCTGCAACAGGTTTCTGACATTCTATCATTAACATTTCCTGGAATGCAGATCTACTTGTGATGAGTTCTTTCAGTTTATAGTCCCCAGCCTGTCTGTGACATTCTTTAAAATGTACAGAGACTGCCATGGCCCCACAAGCCAGCATTCTGCACCATAGAGTCAGCACCATGTGGATGCAAGAATGACCACTTGGATTCTTCAAAGCAGTAACCCAAGACACACCTGAGCCTATTTTAGCCACACCTGGGACAGCTGAGGGTCCCTGCACCAGAATGCAAAGAACAGAGTTCCAAGGTAACCCTGAGCAGCAAACACTGAAGTCTTTAGGTTGACATTCCTGAAAGCTTGCCCTCAAGGTCCTGGTTCTGCCTTCCACAAAGTTCTAGGATATGAACACAATTCGGTCAAGTTCTCTGCAACTATACAACAAGGGTGGCTTCCAGTTTCAAATACTTTGTTCCTCATTTCCATCTGAGACCTCATCAGAGTAGCCTTTACTGTTCGTATTTCTCCCACCATTCTAATCACAGTCAGTGAAATAATCCACTAAAAGGTTTAGGCTCTCTTTTTTTTTCTTCTGAGCCCTCATCAGAATTGCTCATTAATGACAATCAAGGCTTTTTCTAGCCTCTTCCTTCAAATTCTTCCAGACTCTACCCATTACCTAGTTTCAAAGTTGCTTCCACATTTTCAGATATTTATTATAGAACACCCCATTTCTGGTACCAATTTTCCATTTTAGTTTCTTTTGGATTGTTACAAAAGTATACCACAGTCTGGATAATTTATAAGCAATAAAAATGTATTTCATACAGTTCTGGAGGATAGAAAGTTAAATATCAAGATGTTACCATCTGGTAAAGGCTTTCTCATGGCAGGACATGGAAGGGGAAGAGAGGGAAAGAGCAAGGGAACATGAGGTCAAACTCACAGCCTCAAAATTTTGTGTAATTGGCATTAATCCATTCATGAAGGTAAAGCCTTCATTGTCTAAACACCTCCCATTAGGCCCTACCTTCTAACTCTGTTGCATTGGGGATTGAGTTTCCAACACATGCTTTAAACCATAGTATAAATTTAAACCATAGTAGCTATTATCAAAAAGACAAGTGTTGACAAGGACTATGTGTATAAAAGGGAAGTTGCTATGGTTTGAATATTTGCTCCATCCAAAACTCATGTTGAAACTTAATTGCCAATGCAGCAATATTGAAAGGAGGGGTCTTTAAAAATTAATCTATTAATGGATTGATGAATCAAAGAGTTAATGAATTAATAGATTATCATGGGAATAAGATTGGTGGCTTTATAGGAAAAGAGAAACAGACCTGAACTGGCATGGTCTTGCCTCTTCACCCTGTGATGCCTTCCTCCTTGTTATTATGCAGCATGCCCCCTCTAGAAGCTGACCGACGCTGCTGCTACCCAATCTTTAATTTCCCAGACTCCATAACTGTGAGTCTCAGTTATAGCTACAGAAAACGGAATAAGACAGAACCCTTGCACACTGTGGGAATGCAAATTAGTATAGACATGATGGAGTTTCCTCAAAAAACTAAAAATAGAATTACCATATAATCCAGAAATCTCACTTCTGGGTATTTGCCCAAAAGATTTGAAATGAGTTTGTTAAAGAGATGTCTGCCCTCCATGATCATTGCAGCACTGTTCACAACAGCCAAGGCAGTTATACCATCAGGTTATGCAGAAATTCATAGTCTTTTGGTTTCCTTTTTTATGTATACTTCTACCTCATAATTGCTACTGCACAGATACAATATAAGCTAACAGGTCATATGACTTTGCCTGTGTAATTCATCTTCTGCTCCACAAGAGGATTTGTTTGTTTGTTTGTTTGGGGGGTTTTTTTGGTTTGTTTTTTGTGGGGTTTTTTGCTTTGTTTCACTTTGTTTTAAATCTTGCCTGATTCTAGGTGAAAGATAAATATTTTCTGGACTTCCTGGAAGACCTTCTCTCATCATCTGAATGCCTGATCATCTATGGCTATTCTTGCTTCGCATAATAATTGTTTTTAACTCAATATTAAAGTTAAAATCTGTTATATATGATAAAACTTAGTCCTATTTCAATGTGTCAATATGTAACCGGGGCTTCTCTAAACTCTTTGATGTCTATATACATGTGTCATCCTTGGGTCTAATAGTTACTACCTTTCTTGGCAGAAAACAGAAAGTGTAGCAACTAGAAGGGCGAAAATTATTCCATTTACTTTCTTTTCTCTGACCTCACACAACAGTGAGACTGAAGCTTCAATTGATGAAGCAAATAGAATTGACACCATCCATTCTTTTATTCGGTATATTTTAAAATTCTGCTTAAGTGTTTAATAAATAAACTATTAAGACATTTCCACCACAAGTTGTTTTACCCTATAATTTGCCTGGATTTAAAATCAGGCAATCATACTCTGTCAACTAGAATTATAGCTCTTTTGAACATAGCATTCATCACTGTGTGCCTACAAATTCTGTATGTCACAGTACAGCACTAATCCCACGTACCTCTCGTGCCCTGTGAGAGGTAGTCACACAATCTGTGAAGAGAACACAGGTGTGGGAACCTGAGCTTATGAAGTGTGTAACTGGCTATTTGAAATTACATACATCCTATGAATAACTCCAATGCTAAGAAAGAATAATAAGAGAACAAGAATAAATAAATAAAAAGTAAAACGATAAGGAGAGTTTATGAACAAAAAGATGAATGAAAGAGGAACTGCCTCAGCAACTCTCTCATAGGTCCTAGCAGAAACCAGAAATATGCTGATGTCAGTGCATAAAGCAGGAAAGGTCTCAAGAAAAACCAACGTTACTAATGGACTTTCAAAAGGAGCTAAAAATACTGGAGGTTACTGACTTCTGGCAAAAGAAAGTGGCATGTAAATTAAATGTCCTTCCTCCATTCAGGGACAGGGAGAGGAGTGAACAGCATGGTTGTTTTGTTTTGTTTTTTCCTGAAAAAGATGAGAGGGAATATCATTCATACGAATTTTACCTATCTATATAGTAGTAAATAAATAGATGTTCACTTGAAGAAGAGAGGAGTTTTTTATTTAAATTAATTGTATGAATCCAAAATGGAAAATTTCGGAAGTTTAATAATATTCCCATTTAGTCCTTGGTTCTAACTCAAGGTCAGAGAAAAACATAAATGAATATGCCATCACAAATTCTTATAGTTCAAGACCTTTTATATTTGTCACCATCAACTGTGACAAGCCATGATCTCTCTGACACAGGGAGATGAGGCCCTGTCTCATAATCAATATGCAACATTATTTTTAAATAGCTGATATTCTTAAGCTTGGCAACTAAAGGGGGAAAAAGCATATGTTGCATAAATAAGTGATAAAAAAAGGTAAAATTTTTTATTTTAATTTCTGAATTTATAAACATACTGAATTTATAAATATCCTTAGTTACCAAGTTTTCTAGAAACCATCTCTCACATATGGTGAACATCTTCTCTTGAATATTGCCTATATTCATATTTACTTTATCCAAACCTCAATAGTTTTGTTCTTCTCCATATCTATGTAACATTCTGTATGGACAAAAAAAATTGCTACTACTGATTCCCCATTACTAACACAAGCAACAAAACATTGAAAGTAGATTTGAAATACATTTAATCATAATTGTCTCTCTGGTTTCAACCTTGCCAAGGTACCTCCCACCCCACATTCCTGAATTCATCTACATTCCAAAATGTAAATCTGGTTTGGCACTCCCCTATTTAAAATCTTCAGAGCCTCTTAATAGTTTTAAGATAAATTCAAATTTTGTACCATGGCACTCATAATCTCCCTCTTGCACACATTCCCAGTCTTGATTGTTCCTACAGTCACCCATGTCTCTCCATCTATTAAAAAAACTTGCTGCTGCCTGTATACACCATGATGTCACACACATTTACACTCTTCCTATGTCCCCTCTATCTGAAGTACCAAGCCTAATCCCATCTCCAACACTCCAGTTGGGGGGTTATATTTTGAAGGTTTCTATTTCTTCTCTATACTTTCATAGCACATCATGCATAACTCTTTTATAGCACTTTTTTTTTTTTAAGGATGTGGCGTACCATCCAGGATTAGGTATACAAATGGTCACTCTTAAGCCAGACTGATATCTTTTATTCTCTCAACTTTCTTAAGTCCTATGTTAGTTGCTCTTCATACCAATAGCACCTAACAGTGTAGTTTATCCATGGAAAATGTTCAATAAATGAAGTTTAAAAATTTTAAAAAGACAGTTGGAAGGGAGGGAGGAAGAGAGAGAGAGAGGGAGGGAGGGTAGGAGGAAAAATAATTAAGGACTGAATATTTGTCTGCCTCCCAAAATGTATATGCTGAAATCCTAGCCCACAATGTAATGGTATTTGGATGTAGGACATTTGGAAGGTAATTTGAGTTAGATAAGGTCATAAGGTTGAGGTCTTCATAATGGAATCAGCATCCTTGTAATAAGAGACATCACAGAGCTTGGTTATTCTCTTTCTCCTCACACACTGAGTAAAGGCAATGTGAGCACACAGCCAGAAGGGAGCTGCCTACAAGCCAGGAGGAAAGACCTCACCGGAACCAAATCAGCCAGCACTTTGATATTTGACTTTCCAGCCTCCAGTACACTGTGAGAAAATAAATGTCTGTTATTTAATCACTTAGTCTATGGTATTTTGCTATGGCAGCCCAAGATGGCCAAGACAGATTTTGGTATCAAGAAGTAGGGTGCCGTTGTTGTAACAAATATCTAAAAATGTTGATGTGGCTTTGAAACTGGGTAATGGATAGAGCTTGGAAGGGTTTTGAGATTTGTGCTAGAAATATGGACATAGAAGGTGATTCTGGCTTCAGACAAGACTGAAGAACATTTATTGGAAACTGGAGGAAAGATGATCCTCATTATAAAATGGCACAGAATTTGGTTGAACTGTGTCCTCATGTCTTGCAAAAAGTAAAACTTGTGAGCGGTGCAATTGACTATTTAGCTGAGGAGATTTATAAGTACAGTGTTAAAGAAGCTTGCTTCCTCCTGAATGCTTATAGTAAAATATAATAGGAGAGAGGTGAATTGAAGAAAGAATTGTTAAGCAAAAAGGAACAAGACCTTGATGATTTGGAAAATTCTAAACCTATCCATATTTCAAAAGTTGATAAATCTTGTTCTGAATAGAACACCAAGGCTGTGGCTAAATAACTATTTGCTAAAGAGACCATAGGTGTGACTCGTGGACTGAATTGATCATTTCAGTAAAATCCAGGAATAGAGATGAGATTATATTAGCAAAGACATGACCAGTTTAAGCTAAAGTAGATGGAGGAAGTAGGATGTGATGAAGGAAGGTTGTTGAATTTCTTGGATTCTACAGGACCACACCATAGAACTATCTGGCTATGAACACAGGCTGTTCTTCAAGGAAAAGGAAGGCTGACCCCAAAGATTCAGAGATCATCAGTACTTCCACTCTCAACACAGACCAAGTGGTTTCCTCCTTGGTTTCAAAAGGTGAGGTTATCTTTCTGGCTTCCCAAGGACAGGATGATCCTGCACAGTGCCTGAGGGGTGGGGTTCACCCTCTTGGAAAACCTGTAGTATTTTGTTTTGTCAGCCTTTGCTGTTAAAACAGGAAGGAATGAATAAACAAATAAATAAATGAATAAACAAATAAGTGAACCAGTGGATATGCCCAAGTTCACTTTGTAGCCAGTGGCTCGTGGCTGCAGTTGATCAGCCACATAGTGAGATGAAGCCTGTGGTTCTTTGCAGGGGTATCTGGCTCCCCTGGGGAGCCACAATATTAGTCGTGCATTCATTGGTACCCCTGTAATCTAATCAGAACTAACAACACAGGCAAAAGAAGGCAAAAGCCATGAAGCATGGTGCCTGTGCAGGATAAAGATCACAAAGATTCCTTCCATTCTTTACTTGAAAGTGTTAGCCTCTACTTTCAAATTTTACCATTAGGGATATATGTCAGGTCTATAATAATCATGGCATCCTAAATGATGAGAAATATTCATACTAAGAAAAATTCAAAATGGAATGAAGCAAGTAAAAAGAAGCACCGCATTACATAGTGGTATCTTGGTTTCCTTATTTGCTTCCCATCTCACTTCTCTTGTTTCCCAAAGTCCATTCATCTACCATTACTGAAACAATCCTTCTTAAACATTTCAGTGGCTCTTCACTGCCCTTTATCATCCCAGTCATGATGAACAATGTCATGGCCTCTCTCCCCTCTTCACCTTTGTATATGCTTCTCTATCTGCCCAGCACCTGTCTCTATCCCCAGTCACTCAACCCCTTGCCATCCTCCTGGTTTGCATTTATATGTCATTTCATCTAGGAGGCTTTGTCTGACTTCCCAATTCTTGGCTAGGTTTGCCTCCCTTGTTCTCACAGTACACTCTATTTTCCTTCTAGAAAAATGTAATCACATGTGATTCATCTGCCCATAACCCCTATAGGCAAGAAGCTACTGTAGGATGGGAACTATTGTACTCATGTAGTCATGAATGGCATAGAGTCACCAAGACTGGCATATAGTTGGAATTCAAATAATTTTTGCTGAGTGAGTTAATTATAAGGTTCTGGAACTTGCAGATAGTCATAAGTCTAATGACAACTCTACATTTTTATGTCATTTAATGGTTAACTGAGCACGTTCATACCTCATTATCTCCTTTAACTTTTATAACAACCCAGTGAAGCAGGGCAGGTACTAATCAAACATTGTCAGTTGTCCACTCAAAAGCCTCATCATTTCTCTTCCATGTTGTTGAAAGAAACAAATAAAAAGAAACACCGCATTACATAGTGGTATCTTGGTTTCATTATTTGCTTCCCATCCTACTTTCCTGTCCCTCTAAAGTCTGTTCACCTACTATTATTGAAACAGAGCCCTAGTTTTCTTCTGGGATCCACTTTTCCCCAAAGGAACTAGAATTAAACCTGATCGGCTTGAGGTAATGTAGTGGTTACGACTGCCTGTTTCTGTGGAAAACAGGGTCTGAGGCAAGGCTTAAATGCTAATATTTTCTTGGGAGGTGCAATGCCAAGGTGGAAGGAGGAATTGAGACAGATAATAATGGGAAATAAATGAAAGTTAATGCTTTTCCAGGTTGGGCACCATTTCACAAAGAGACACAAATTCTCTCAGTCACTGGAGATGTCTCCAGACTAGTCCCTTCCCACAAGTCCCTTCCCATTCTCTGTCACCCTTTAACAGGTAATAGCTGGCATGTTGTTTCTCCGAAGTGCAGAAGTGGTGGGAGAAACCAGCAACTTAGCAAAATGGTGTTGGCTTGCATGGAATGGGCCCAGAATGGTGCAGCAAACATCCAAGGGCCCAGGAGAAGAGAGGGGAGGACACACGTGAGAGAGGGCAGATACAGTGGTACTTCCAGAGATTGGTTTAAGGACTGGCACATGGGAAGTCTTTTGACAGAGAAGGAATGGTGTGGTAAAAGTTTACAGAGACATTGTGAAAGACACGAGAAAAACATATTGCATGTTGTATTTCATTGATTAGATAACTCAGGATGCATTTTACTATCTAACAGTGTGTTACAGTGTAATAGGTGATGATGTTTCTTTCAAAGATGCATATAAAATAATGATGCCTCTTAAGTCAGTGACATCTTAGACTCTGTGAAAAACAGGGGTCCCTGTTTGGCGTTAAGACATTGGTGTGTAATTATGTGATGGTAGGAGTTACAGCAGCCTTCTTGCAATCCTGAGAGGAGCTAACCTGACAGTTCAAGGATAGCAGAGCAAAAGTATGGAAAGAATCTGTCTTTTCAGTGAGGTGAGGTTTTCTCCCATGTGACAAATTAAGAAACTGAAGATAGCCGATGTAACTTTTCCAGAGCCACACAGGTGTTTTTTAAACATCAGAGCTAAGACTTTAATCTAAGTTCTTAGTATTCATTTCTACATCTCTGGCAAGGTGTTCAACGTCCCTTATAACTGGCCTGGTTACAGCCCTGTCTGCTAATCTCTTCCCACACTCTGCCCTGGTCTCTAGTTATACAAAACTCTAGGTTTCCTGAAAGTAGTCTGTTTTCTCATGGTTCTCTAATTTCTAGCATTTTAGAAAAGCTGGTAAAAAAAGAAAGCAAAAAAAACAATGCTGAGTGTTATCCCACTAATGATTTATTATGGAGAAAATGCAGAGATCTGGGGCTTTACCTCCAGACTTTGAAGGTTCAGTTTATGAAGAGCGATGTCAACTTTCCTAAAAAACATCTTGGTACCACCATCAAAGTCAGAACACTGGGCCACATGCAGACGTGATATTCAAGCAACAAAAGAACCAGTACATTGGATCCTTACCCATCAGAACAGGCACAGTAGGGTCACACCAGCCAGGGTGTGTCAGTCAAACACCATTCCTCAACTTTGGCTACATACACCCAGTCAGCCCCAAAGGTACCCGTGGTCATGTTTCCAGCTACCCAGTGGCTTTTCCCTAAGTAACACTAAGATATTTACGTTGACTGGCTTTTGGCTCATACAACTTGCATTTACAAGTAATTTCAGCACAAGTAAACTACTAAAAGTCAATGGGGACTTGAAAATTGGAAAACAATGGCTCTTTAATAATTCAGGCCCATTCTAACAGGCCTTGATTGCCAGTACAGCCAAGCATCAGAATAAAAATGCAAAAGATCCAAAGAAATCTATGATGAAGCAACTTAATGACACAGTAGATTACTGCTCCAAGAGAGGAGAAAAAAAAATCCTGGGTATGAAAACAATCTACAGAAACAAAGCAGCTGTTTTCCTCACATGGGTGCCTCCAGTATTCGTGAACTGGCAGCTGGCTGTGAACACCTTGGGTGCCATTTCTCATCTCCACCAGAGTCGGCTGCATGGCCTGAAGTCCCCAAGTCAAGGGAACACCTGTAGTAGCAGGTTTAATAAGACAATATTCCAACATCTCAATCATCGCCCCAATCAAGTTAGCAATCATTGTCTTTTTTCTCTTTATATCTAGCATCATGTGACACTGCTTGATGAGAAGAGGAAAACAGCATACATTTAGGGATCCCCTTTCAATAAGTGACTCGGAATGGAAATTAAGCCAACAACATCATATCTTAATACTCCAAATAAGTGTCCTCAAGGAAGGCTGACTTGGAGAACCTAGACCATGTGACAGATCCAGTTTTCTCTTTTCCTGTTGTCTCTCCCTCTTAAATAGCAACCTGGGGTCACTCCCTCATCTTATCTTTCTCTCAGTTCTCCAGTGTTATAGAATAAAGTACATATTTATGCATAAGGACAAAAGGTGCTGCAAGCCACCTGCTGGAAGGTTCATGAAATCCAGTCTTCTTAGGAGATAAATCGCAGGTATTTAGTTCATTATGTTCTAAGCAGAACAAGGGGGGAAAGAGTGAGCATATGACGGCGATTGTAAGTGCACCTGGGGTCCTTTGCTGTGTGGGAGCTGCCAAGGGAAGAAATATATTAGTCTTGCTTTTCTGGTAGCCTTCTCATGAAGTAATCACTTAAGTGGGTTCTCAGAGTTCAGGGGAATTGGAAGACTAGCAGTAATAAGAGAAATATCTTGAATTTTCTTCCAAGGCGCTCTGAGGGCTTTGCAGACATTATTACATTTACCAGCCTTCCCAGGTCCCTGTGCTTCCACCCCAAAAAGAGGCCAACCTCAGGAGGTAGGAAATCTTCCCTTACATATAAGAGAAAAGGACAAGCAGAGGTTCTGATACTTGCTATGTGTGGTTCCTGTGACTTCCAGAGCCTGAGATTCTGAAATCCCAGTCCTTTGGTGAATCTTTCAGTATTTTCAAGTACTCATTCTAGGAACATGGGATGGGGTGGGTGGTGCTGTGTTGAGTCCCTCTCAGAAAGGAAAACATTTGGAGGTCAACATAAATGCCAGTCTCCTCTCTCCCCATGCCTACTCTCCACACACAGCACACATACACCCCTGGGTAGCTCTGAGCTATTTTGGGCTTCAACCTCATCTGCCTTTCACATTAGGCTCTGCGTTAATTATGACGCTTCAGTGAAAATGAGCCTTGTGACAGTCTCAGGCTTGGAGAATGGAAGGAGAAATAAAGGCAGCTCCAATTATACGCTGTTAGTTCTAATTAATGCCCACCTCCTGGGCTTGGTATTCTAGACACAATCACCCCACTACTGAGGGGAAGAACACAATTCACTTCGTGGCACAAGGACCAACAATATTAAGCCAGTTACTTGCGGGTCCCCATGGAACACAATTTTTCAGGCAAGGAAGTGATTTATATGCAATAACAGGAGGAACACATAATCTTGCATTTTTCCTTTTAAACAGTCTTTTGACATTCTTGTGGCACTTCTTTTAGGGGACAGAGTAGCCCCTTGTAGAAGCCCCAAGCCTATTTCCTTCTTTTGGCCTAGACCTCTTGTCAATCAATCAAATACACACACACACACACACACACACACACACACACACACACACACACACACACATATATATTCATATATGGCTATAAAGTGTATATATATGACTTAAGCACTCTAATATGCTCTGTGAGAAATATGAAGGATATAAAATCTGGTTTCTCCTCTGAGAAATATGTCATCCCACAAACCTCACTAAATCAGAATGTCTTCTGGGCAAGGAGTACTTCCCTGCTGCTTTCTGAAGGACTTCAGCAATTAATTCTGCAGGGAGTAAATTCAAATGAAGAACGAGGCTCTCGCACAGCTCCTGACCAGAGACCTATTTAAAGCATTAAGCGGCTCAAGTTTGCAGTGACTTCTGCCTCTCTGCCTCCTGGCCTGCAGTCTTTCCTACCTGCAGCTTCTGTTCCACCCATTCCATTCAACGTCGCTTCACAGGGGATCAGTGAAGACTCTGGGCCAGGAGCTGAGCAGATAAAAAGGGAGCCATAATCCTGCTTCCTTCACTGCAGTGCTCACTGGAATATACTGCAATTGCATGTCTTTGTGTCACTCTTCATCCCTGGATTGTAAATTTCCCAAAGGCAAGGGTTATGCCACATTCATCTCTGGGTCCTTAGAACCCCCAACTCATGACCACCGCAAGTGAATTATAAAATAAATAAATAAATAAATAAGATCAAATTTAGCTGGCTAAATTATTCTTCCCAGCATCCTCCCAGAGTACTTGTGGGTAACACCCAGGTCTTCTTCCCATTGAAGAGATTTCCTCCAGCTACACTCTTTGAAGGAGACTTCTTCCCATGACTTGGCCTTTACTCCTAATTTACCTACCCACCTTTGTGGTGGTCTGAAGTTGGCCTGCCCATTCATATGCCCACTTGATTGTTGTCTTACTAGAAAATTAGTTTGAAGAAGTTACAGACTTGTCTGTCTGATTTGCCTCTGTGTCCTTGGCATTTCACATAGTGCTTAATATAAAGAAGCAAAAACAATATGCGATGAATGATTGCATGAAGAACCACGTCTTATTAATGTGTAAGCATATCAGTTTTTAGGAAAGTTAACATAACTTAGCACTTAATCCATTAAGTCATATTTGCAGATAGGAAGGACAGGACACTGCTAAGAATCATGGCTTAATAAGACAAGACATTGTCTTAAACTTCAAAGAGTGCACAATTTAGTAGGGCCCAGAAGACATGCATGCACGTTCACACACACAATTCCATTTAAGAGCTCTTACGATAAAGCAAATTAAGACACTATAACCATCACTGGGAGATATAAAATGGTCTAAATCTCCAGGGACATATTACCTTGGAGACTGATGCACACATGAAAAGATAACTAATAATATCGAATGCTATTTGATACCAGTCATGTGAATCACAACCTCGTGAATCCCAAAAGGGACGGGTTAGCATCATCCCCTTTAAACGGTTCAAAGATTTCCTTCTTCCTCCCCCACTGTCCAAGGGGCAGACTTGGCCTATGACCAGGAAGGGGTGGTACTGCTGATAGCTCTGGAAGCATCAATGTGCAGGTAATATCAGGAACAGAGAAATTCCTCATCCCACTCACCTCTTCAAAGAAGGCTGTATTTTAGCTTTATGTTCTTCAGAACACTTAACACACCACAGCTTGCAATAAATTACAATTATTAATAACAGCATCGTTATTCAGGGTTTTATTATTAGAGGCGTTAATTTTTAATGTTTGTTGTACTCAGATATGTGTGGAAGACTCAAAATGTATTTAATAATGATAACTTCCACCTTCCAAGCTCTAGTGATGGTCGAGTGGGATATATCCAAACTGTACCACATTGAATGCTCTGAGCAAAATAAGGCAGCCAGAAAGAACAGGAAAATGAGGAGTAAGCTTTAAGCCGAGGAAGAATATATGCTCCAGAGGAGCTGAAGCCTATTAGGCTTTCACCTGGAGGTCAGTGGGGTGCTCTGCAGTCTAGAAGGTCTCTCTCTGACCCATCCCAGCAGGGCAGACCCTATCAACCCCGATGTAAACATGCTCAGAAAGACTCACTCTGAATGTGGAATTACACATTCTTCAAGGGAGCTGAGGAATAAACTTTCTGGAGTGAGAAGATAGGAAGTGAAAGGAAAGGGGATGTCACTGCCTTCCTTCCCACATCCCCAGGCTATAGGCCTGCTTGGGGGCTCTGAAGGCTCCTGACTCCCCCCACTCCAGCCCAGGCTGCCAGATGACTTTCCTCTACTTCCTTCCTAGGCCAGAGTGGCATGAGTGAAGAGGCTTTCCTCCTGTCAATATGGCAAGACAGTCAGAGAGAGCAGCTTATGTCCAGTCTCTACTCTGACTCCCTTGTGTGGTCTTGGATATGAGTACCCTCAGTTTAAATGTTGCCTTCTCAACCCTGCCCAGAGGAAACTGGCCCGAAATGTTGATGATGGTAAATCACCCTATGCAGAAGTTGCAGTTGCATTTTTACAAATGAGATTGGGAAGCACCAAAGCCAGACTTCAGCCTTGGTGTTTGGCCAAAACCCGTTATTCTGTTTGAGTTGTAGCCACGGAAAGGCTAAAACACCAAAGGCCCATTTAAACATCACTTCTGGGACCTCTGAACTTATGTGTGATCAACAATTGTGTAATCATCTAGGTCACTAGCTTTTCTAGTCAGGGTAACCCCATCAGTAAAATAAACAAGCCATATCATTTGAATTTATTGTTAACATCTGATTCCACATGGACCTCGGAATGAAAAATCTTCTCCTGTGCTTTATGTGTTGAAATTCTATCAGTCAGTTACAGTTTAAATACACATTTATTCTTACAAGAGTAAAACACCACAAAAATTAATGGTGATTGTGAGTGTTGTTAATTTTACAAACAAAACCAGTTCTTTAGAACTTTCAAATTGCTAAATATGGGGAAATTAATGGGAGTTAATAGGAGTGTTTTATCTAGACAACTCTAAGAAGAGTATTGTACCCTCTTTGTAACCACAAATGTTTATAACAATGTAAATAACAATTCAATGCAGAGTATTAGAGATCGGATAAGATTGTATTTCTAATTTTTACTGAGTTTTTTTTTAATCTGGCATTTATAACATTAGACAAAATAATCTTAAAGAAATGTATTGGCTATTTCGTTATTTACTTTCTTTCAGGCCACGATTTCTACTCCCCCACCCCACTCAGCAGAGTATGAGCACAGCTTTAGGATGGTAGTTGTACAACACAGTGATCTCACAGCCCAGCCAATGGTCAGCAGAGTGGAGAATTCGTTGCTCCTACACCATAATGTCAAACTTTTAAAATATGACTCCTAAACTTTTCAATCATAAAATTTTTTAAATAACTAAATTTTAAAAATAAGTTTTATCCTCCAGTCTTATATCCCAGAAGTTTATTCTGTAGTGGTCATATTTGGCTTCAGACAGATGCAGATTTTTAACACTTGACTATTCAGCATTGAGCCAAAATGCAACAATTGGGCTTATCTCACCGACCTCCCCTCTCAGCAGGAACAGGTAACTACTTTCCAAGGAAGTCTACGCACAGGCATACAACAATTATTAAATGATCTCCTCAGAGCTAAGTTCCATAAGTTGCTTTTCTCACTCAATAGTAAGTTCTGTTCTCTTTTCAAACTGTACAGTTAGCTGTTGGCTGCCATCACTCTTTGCGCATATGCCTTACATTCACGCCTTTCCATAACGGGTGGCCACACTCTGGGCATGGGAAACAGAGTGGAAGGGGCTTCTTCTCAGGTATCTGTCCAGAGCCTTCACCTTTCTCCTTACTTCCACCCCATTCACATGCCCAGGCTTCACTCGCTGTTTTCTCCTCTTTTCTCCTGCAGGGCAGACACCCATACAACAAAGACACAACCTTGTAGGGCAGTCTGCACAAAAGATCCAAAAGCCTGTATTTGCCCAAGGCGTGCCATGTTTTCCATTTGTACTGACCTTGAGGATTGAAAAAGCACTGAACTTGAAGACCCCAGTCGCTTTGTTTCATTTAATTCACATTACAAGACAAAGCAGTTCTTCTATATCCTGAGTCTATACATAGCCAGGAAGAAAAGGGGCAGGTCTTGACTCAGGCTCTCTCGGACAGAGTTGTGGTGCTCCACAGGTTCAGTTAGCCAACCTGCCCATGCCTCCCATCACGGTTACATCCTTAGACATGCCACAACTTTGACATGCTACGTCTTGCCGTGGCAAAGCGTTGCCTGTGCAACCTAGAGCAGTAAACATGGCAGTGTAATTAATGTCTCAACAACGTATTACAATCCTCAGATAATTAATCACAAAAGCTAAACATGCTGTCTCACCCTCCTAATGTGCTAATGCTCTAATTATTATGCCTCAATTAAGGGGAAGTCAATGCTCCTTGCTTAAAAGTGCATGCTTAATCAGGGCTCATGCATGACTTCAGCACACAGTAGCATGTAGTAGGAAGGCAGGAGAAGACCTTTTTAATGCATGCTTATTGGTAGCTTCAAGCAAGAAAGTGAGAGCTCCCTTTGCTTGCATTTCATTTTTGAGCAAATGCTGAGTTCTGAGAACCTAACGGGGCTTGGGGATATCCCTAGGATAGTGGGGCAGGGGCCAAGGGATGGGTTCCAAGTGTAGGTGTGTTTATGTACTGTGTGTCTTTGTTTCCTGAGAGTACAAGCTAGACCAGCAGCCTTTCCCTTTATGAGATTTATAGGTGAGTGTGGCCCCTGAGGCTGGTTATTTCCCAGGACACCCAGGACTCAGCATGCCTGGCGTTTGAGGAGTGGGCTCAAGGAATAAAGTACCTCCCTCTAAATTGGATCTTACACTTGCCTACAAACTGTCTTGAATAGTGGTTTTTCTTTTGTTAAATATATTTTAATTTTTTCAAAATATATTTCCCATTGTTACCTAGGACATACAAACACACCATAAATACACAAAAAGGCAACAAAAATTTTCGCAAAATAGAACCATGATTACTTCATGAAGACATTTTGATAGTTCACATTCTATTCTATCCCATTTTTTAAAACGCTGGTTGCAACGCACAAAACTGATCTCATAACCCACTAATGTATATCAATAGACTTTGAAAAAAGCCTGATCTGAGCTACAAGCTTAGCAGCCCACAAGGAGTTTCCAGTCTTTCTAAGACTCTTCACTGACTTTGAGACTAGGATCTGACTCCCCAGTCCTGAGGGTCATTTCTTAACTAATCGACAAATACTTACTGAGAAGTCACATGTTTCTTACCTCCTAAAACTTTGTCCCTCTGCCTCCTTATCTGGTTATTTAGACCTGGTGGTAGATCAAGAATGACCTGTCAGTCCTGAAGACTAACTACTACTACTACTACTACTACTACACACACACACACACACACACACACACACACACACACACACACACACACACACAAGCACCCCACAGGTTTCAGGGTTTCAGGATAATAAATAATCTCTCTCCCTGTCTCTCTCTCTCTCAAAAAAGATTATTTCCCAAAGTTACTAGGGACCCTTTTAAGGCAAACAGAGATTTTGAACTACTCTGAGTATTAAAGAAGTTTAAAAAATCACTCCAGCCTTTTTTTTTTTTTGCTTTATTTTTATTATATTCTCTTTATTTACCACTTTGAAATGTTTCCTGTTTACTATGACTTCATATGGGTGTGTATGAGAATGCATTCCAATAGGAAGGGGCCCAGCCTTTCTGGGATGCCCTCTTCATGAAAGACTGGTCACTGCACTTGCACTGCCCTGGGTCCACTACACTTGTGTCCAGACACTGGTTTCTTCAAACACACACTCCCATTGCTATGGAGGTGACAAGCCTCCTGGGTAGTAATACTAGACTCCACAATCCTAAACAACTCATAATTAGAAGATAACTTATATTCTTCTTATGTTAGACAACTAGCTCCTGAACTTTGGGAGATACTGAGAAGTTTCAGCTCTTACCAGACTTCTTGGGAAGACTAGACACAGAAGCATTAACAACGAAAACTAGCAGTTGGGGAAATATATTCGCTAAATGGCCCATAAATGATATTTGCTTAGAAGAGAGGCAGAGAGATTCCTGGAGTGCTTAGCAAAATCTTTGTAGAGTATCAGGAGCTGGAGCTTATCCTTAAAGGAGGACAGATGTGACATTGCAGGTCCATAGACCCTGAGGTTGTTCTTGACTCCTGACTTTTATACTCCATCCAAATACTGCAGCCTCTACCTCCAAAACATGTCTAGAATTTGACTACTTCTCCCTACCTGCATCACCACCATCCTTGTCCAAATCCCCACCATCGCCCAAATGAATAACTGCATTTGTTTCTTAACTAATCTCTCTGCTTTTAAGCTTATCCCCTTTCGGACTATTGTCCACATAATAGTCAGGATGATCTATTTAAAACTTAAGTCAGGGCATGCCACTTCTCTGCCTTCTCAACTCACTCTGCACAGTCTCCATGAGGCTCAGACAACCTCCACTAATTCTCTTTCATCTACTGCTGCTTCCCTCCAATGTTGCGACATTCACTCTATTTCAATCTCACTAAGCCTCTTAATAGTCTCCAAACACACCAGACATGCTCTTGGAATCCTACCAGATACCTGCATGGCTCACCCCCACCTCCTTTAGGTCCTTGCTCAAAAGGCATCTTCTCAGTGGTGTTGTAAGCACCCTACTTAAAATTGCAACTCCCCCACCACCCCGCCCACGATTCTCTACTACCATCTCTATGTTATCTTTCTCTATAGCTCTCACCATCTGATGTCACAGATATGTAACTTGTTTATAGTCATTCTCTCTTCACTTAAATGCAAGCTGCATAAAGGGAGAGATGTTAGTTTGTTTTTATTTCATTTTTGTACAACACCTAGAACAGTGACAGGCACATAATAAATGTTCAATAATTGAGAAGGCTGGGAAAGATATTGAGGCAGGTGAATGGTGTGAACAAAACTGCAAAGGCAGGGCAGTTCTGGATGTGATGGCTGAGGAGACCATGAGGAGACTCACCTAGCAGGAGTGGGAATTTTGCCTCAGAGGAAAGTGGGAATTGAGGTTGAAAAGGTGAGGATAAGGCTGTTTAGTCTTCCATGCTGTGGAGATATTCCCTGTCCAGCACTTTCTACCACAGCCATGGTAGAGCTGACGTTCTCTATTGTCTACAAAAAACACCAGCTATTTTTTTTACAGGAGGAAGTAGTTTTCATTTGTCTGAAATCTTGGGTGGATCATATTCTGACTTGAAGTGTCCTATAGACACAAATAAAAAATAAAATCTGCCCTGGGCAGCAAGTTAGCCACTTCTTCCTTGGCAAGAAATTCAAAGATGGCTTTTAATTTTCAGAGATGGTAGATCACAAAGTGGACACGCACCTTTCAAATAAGTTTCTTCTGTTATTACCTGTTATTACCCTCACAGATTCACCTAAACTGGAAGAAAAAAACAGGATTTAGATCACCCAGTAAGTGTGTGTATGTGTGCTTGTCCGTATCTACCAAAAGCCAATGAACTACATCAAGAATGAGTTAAGTCAGGAGTTCTAGATTTTTGACAAGGACACTGCTGCTTTCAGCATCTGATGAAAGCAAATTGTCTAGCTTCAAGCTCTTTAACTGTCAGAGAAGAAGGTAAAGTGGTGGATTCAACAGAAAAGCTGATCTTTGTTTGCATTCTTGCTCTCCCACATACAGACTCACATACCTTAGAGCAAGTCACGAGAACTCTCTGAGCCTCAATTTCCTGCAGAAGTATAAAGAGGGTAATAATTTATATCTCATAACATTGTTATGAGGTTCACAGGATGCAATGATCATGGAAGTACTTGCAACATGCTGTATCCATTCATTGTTGCCAAAAAGTATGTTGCATTAAAAAAAACAAAAACACCCTAGCCGGGATCGGTGGCTCAACCTGTAATCCTGCGCCTTTGGGAGGCTGAGGTGAGTGGATTACCTGAGCCCTCGGGTTCCAGACCCGCCTGGGCAGCGAGACCTCATCTCTACAATAAATCAAAAAATCATCCGGGCATGGTAGTGCATGCCTGTAGTTCCAGCTACTTGGAAGGCTGAGGCGGAAGGATCGCTGGAGCCCAGCAGGTCGAGGCTGCGGTGGCCAGGAATGGCCACTGCACTCCAGTCTGGGTGACAGAGTGAGACTCCAACTCAAAAACAAACAAACAAACAAACAAGCAAACAAAACACCCAAAACCCAGTGACTTAAGAGCCTGTTTTATTTGATCTGCAAGTTGGTTGATCCTAGCTGAGCTTGGACTTGGTTGGACAGCTCTCCTCATCTCAGCTGACATCATTCACATGTTTGATGATGAGAGCAGAATCAACTGACCTTGGCAGGGCTCAGTGAGGCAGACCAGCTCTAGCCCATGTGTTGCTTATCCTCCTGGAATCAGCAGACTAGTCCCGATGTGTTTTTCCATTGACCACAGAAAAGGCACAAGAGAGCAAGCCCAATAGCTCAAGAGCTCCTCAGTCCCTCCCTCATATCATGCATCCTAGCATCTCATTGACCACAATACAAACTGGAGTGTCCCATGGCAAAGAGTGTGGATGCAGGAAGGAATGAAGAGTTAGGATTGTTAATTCAATCTGTTATAAGTACTTTGAGAATTCAAGACATTATTGCCAATGCACTCCACAGAGTTGGAGAGTGAACAGAAGTCTTTTGGCTTCTCAGTGTTGGATTCCTCTAGTCACCAGAGGATCCTGTGCTACTGTCATCAGCCCTCCCCTCCAGTCAATCAAATCCAGGATACTTATTCACTATCAGCCATCAAAGAAGGCAGGATTCTGCAATGGTAAAGAGCACAGGATTGGTGGTCAGATGGACTAGGATTTGAGTACCTGCTCTGTTACTGACTCACTACATGATCTTGGGTAAGTTGTTTAACTATTCTAAGCCTTCGTTTTCTTATCTCCCTTGGTGATCCAGGCTAATGGCCAGATCCATATGCTGATGATACTAAAATTTATATCTCTAATGAGAACCTCTTCCCTGAACTTCATACTCATACATCCCCCACTCCACATCTACACCTATGCATCACTAGCATATAAAACTGAATATAACTAGAATGGAGCTCCTAATCTTTCCCTCCAAATTGACTTCCTGATCTCATTAACTGGCATCTCCATTCTTCCAGTGGATCAGACCTACAGCCTCATTATCATCTTTTTCTTATACCAAACATCTTATCTCCCAAGAAATCCTGTTGATTCTACTTTAAAATGTATCCTAAACTCAGCCTCTTTTCACCAAGTCCACTGTTAGGACTCTTGACCAAACTGCCATGTCTCATACAGATGATTGTATTCCTGCCCTGTCTCTCATCAAGTTTCAGTCAAGTCATTAGCCAGAGTGAGTCAGATCATGTCTCCTTTCTCCTCAAACCTGTCTATGGCTTCCCATCTCACTCACTGTGAAAGCTAGATTCCTGACAGTGGCATCCAAGGCCTTCATGATCTTGCCTCCTTGAACTCTGTTCTCTATTCTCTCCACTATAGCCACGTGGGCCTCCTTGCTATTCTCCAGGGGTTGGCACTTTCGGCTTCCTCTCTCTGTGGTGCTCTTTCCTCAAATACTCTTGTAACCCCCTCCTTCATCTCCTCCAGGTCTTTACTCAAAGTTCACCCTCTCTCTGAGGCCTTCCTTTCATTCTGCCCTTCTTCCCTGCTCTACTTTTTACACCTTATTGCCATCTAACACGCTTATTATTTTACTTATTTAGTTTGCTATTATCTATCTCCACTACCAGGTCGTAAGTCCATAGAAGGTGGAATTTTTATCCATAATAAACATTTTGTACTCCCCAGTCCTAGAATATTACCAGGTACATAGTAGGTGCTATATACAAATATGATGAATGAATGAAGATAATGAAAATATTATAAAGATTAAGTGAGATAATACATGTAAAAATTTAGCCTACTGTCTGATGCCTAGTAAGTGCTCAAGAAATGACAGCTCAAAATAAACAGCAAATAAAATTTAAAACCCCGGAATTCTGAGTCTTAGTTCTAACTCTACACACTGATTTTACTAATCTTCCCTGATGCACATTTTCACCAGGGCCCAAATCAGCTCTCTTTCTCCAGTACCTGGCACACAGAAGATATTCAAAATAATTTTATTCAATTCAAGTGAAAGTAGATTAATCTGAATTTGCAGATGACTTGTCAAGCTGTTCCCTCTGGTTTTGATCAGAGTATAAATGGAGCCGCTGCTCCGAGGCGTGAGTCATCCAGATTGCGCTAGGCCCTGACACAGAGTCAGATACAAAATTTAAAACCCAATGGGCACCCCAGACATTGGATGGTTAGTTAGGTAGACAGATGCTTGACTACCCTACAAAATCTCTTTTTCTAATCTCCAGGTGTCCCCAGGAAACCCTACTTCCTGTAAGAGTGCAGATATATTTATATTTACAGTTATTTCAAGAACAATCATAACAAGCACCATAGAAAAAATTATACTTGTCTATAGAGTGCATTTTCTCTTCAACTCACAAAGTACACCAGCGTGATTCATTCTCCCAATTGGAGATTGACAAATGGGTGTTTCTACAAGTACTGCTGGGATTCCAGCTTAATTCCCCACCACTTCACTTACCAAAAGAAAAAAACAATGGTGCATCTGTGAATGCCATCTCTCCTCTTAATGATGCAGAAAAGAACCATCAGAGATGCCCCCAACACCACACCCCCAAATCTGAATTCTTACAAAGACAACTGTTTTCAGCATGCTTTCATTTCTTACTATACAAGTCAGCCTCTACTCCTAATTTGTCTGGGCCACAGCATACGTTTATCAACACAATATGCATTTATGGAGCATCTGTTATGTGCTTTACACTGTACCTCAGGCTGCAGAGTCCAGGCATGATCATAACAGCAGCTTAGTAATAATAACATGAAACAAACCAAGACGTGTTACAAAGTGTTGTGTGATTAAATGCCCAGAAATGCCATATGGGCAGTATATATGTTTAGAGTTCATTATTTATGAGCTGTATGCAGAAATTACCAGGAGAGGCTTCCTGAAAGGGGTAGTTGTTTAGTTATAGAGGTTTAAGAAAGAAAGGATTTGAATAGACAGAATAAGGAAGAGAATCAGTGTGAACACATAGAAGTGAACAAGGTCCAAATTTTACATACATTTTACAGAAAAAAATGTATAATTAATGAGAGCTCAAACATAAAGTCTAGGTCCTACACTAGTAATATCTCAAAAGTAAATTTGATTGGTAGTTAACAAAAAAAAATTGTAAAAGATAGCTGGGCCAATATACTCTTTTAAAAGGCACAAAACAATTCAAAACTTTTTTCCAAGTTGAAAGCTCCTCCTGGGCTTTATAATAACTATTTTCTGAGATTTCATTTCTAGTCCTGACTCTGATGGCACCTTGCCATTACAACTTCATTCTAACAAGGGAGCCAACAGCTCTTTCTTTTACCTGCCATGAAACCCAGATCATTGAGACCTTTTTTTCCTAATCTCAGATAATCTTATGGGCATCTTGCTTCACCTGCTGAAGCCCAAAGCAGTTTTACATTACTGCTCTTTCTGAAGGCCCCTGCAGCAAGACAGCAGTTCACCACAAGTTCCCTGTCCTCCAGTATGATCATCTCTACTCCTTCTTCCACCACTGCTTGTCCAGAGCAGGAGCAGAAAGAGGCTCAAGGCTCAGTCCCCAAGCTTCACCATTCGTGGCAGATTTAATCTTTTCCAAGAGCTGGGGGTTTTAAAAACCAAGGTCCTGACATACTATAATATTAAAACATATTATGAAATTATCAAAGACAAGAAAGAAGCATTTTATCAACCTATTTTCTTAGGACCAATAAGTAGTTGGCCTACTATGTGTGGCAGAGACATATCATTTGTTTATTTTCTTGAGGACAGAAGAAAGTTAAATTTCCAAGCCTCTTTTGCAATTAGGTCAGAGGTTGTGCAACTAAGTTTTAACCAAGAAAGATAGACGGAAGAGATACGAGCCCCTTAAAAGCATCATGCCAGCATCTTCCAGAGCTTTCTTCTTTTCTCTGAAACCATGGGTCCCAGCTGGCATAACTACAAACGCAAGAATACCAGATCCCTGAGTCATCTTCTAAAGGATAGCCACCTAATCATGTTCCACCATGATAAGGACACCATTGTCATGATAAACCACAAATACTTCAGGTTTTGTTGTTACTTTAACATAGTATAGCCTATGCTGATCGACACCCTCTGGGAAAAGGATTCAATTTGAAGTCAGATTATTGTTTTCATTAATAATAATTTTTATTAAGCACCTTTTCTATGTCAGGCATTGTGCTTGACACTGGAGCACAATAACATAGATCCTCGGCAAGGATATAATAATATCCTTAGTCTTTTATATCCATTTTACAGCTGGCGGAAGCAAGACTCAAAGGAATTTAAAGAGAGAGAGAGAGAAAAGCTTTCCCCAAATCAAGCAGTCAGTGAACATTTTTTTTGGATGCCAGTTTATACTATTTCAATGACTTTCTAACTTTTCTCTCATGGTTAAAGATCCCCTCTTTCCATTTTGGTCAGAAAGAGACAACCCCAATTATATTCATTTTTCTTCATTAAAAGTCTGCTATTTTTTCTACCAAAATCAGAATTTTCTGCATACTGCCTCATTACTTGCTTCACAGAGTCATTGAACACAATAGAGGTCCCAGCACATTTTGTATCGTTAATCTTTATGGAAGCCCAACGGGACTCGTCTATCACTCTTAGTCCTTTTTCTGAGCATGAGAACCTGTCTATGATTTAGCTGTGATCCAATCAAAATGAAGCTGCTATAGGAAAAGTCATCTAGGTGTTTGGTCCATGCCACTGCAATCACTACAATGTTAATTATACCCAAACCAATTTAGGTAACAAATCTAGTCCACAAATACGTATTGAGCACTCTATGTATGGGACCACTGTACAGATGGTTTGCATCTGAGCTCTGGGTCCTAGTGAGCCCCATCAAATATAGCCTCAGGCAAAAAGCGTGGTTGGCTTCCAAATCATATACATTTTCACATTAAAAAAAAAAATCACTTCATCTTCACTTTTAATAAGATAAAAGAAATTAAGATCTTATTCTGGTCGTGGATAACATGTATTTATACTCCAGTGCTTTCCCATCTATAATTAAATTTTATAGTCATGGCAACTCTGTGAAATTGCTTAAATGGTTATAGCTATCCACATTTGCCTATGGTAACACCAAGGCACAGTGACTCGGCCAAGCTCTCTCAGTGGTAGAGCTGAGAATGGTGGAGCCTCACGCTGAGCAATCTGTGTGTTTCTTACAAAACAACACTTGGTCTTGGGTATAATTTGATAGCATCCCGTCCCATCCTACCATGTAGATCAGTAGTGATGACTGTGAGGAATCAGTATATGTAGGGCCAACTTTCAGTATGTCTCAATACCTCATCTACCTCACCTTCTCTCACCTGCAAATATAAGTCCACTGAATCATGTGGAGCCGATCCACTTTGCTTCCTCCCCTCACCTTATTGTCATCAGTCAACACATTATTCACACAGAAATTTTATCATTTCGTGTGTTCCCATATGCTATGCATATAAAACCCACAATACACTGTGTCTCCGTTCAAACTAGAGTATTCTGGTCTCAATTTTTTAAGCAGTAAGCTTCAATTTTCTATAATTAACTACTTTTGATGATATTTCCATAGTGAGCCCCTTGATGACCATGAAAGAAAGGTCCAGGCTGGTTATGGGCAAGGTGAAACAGGTAGCTCATTTGCCAAACAACTTATTTGGAATGTAATATCTGATGTTTGCATCAGAATCCCAACAGGAAGTTCAATTCACACAAATGGCTCAAGAGACCTAGATGAAGGAGTTACCTACAGAGGGATGAGCAGGGATGCTGAGGCACCCAGCAATCGGCAACTGATGAACGCTGTTATACTTCCAGGGTAGAGGGCGAAGAGACAAGGGCAGGAGTTAGTGTTATCAGAGCCCAGTGAAAAGTATAATCAGCAGCAGGTGTAGATGCTGCCAGAAACACCACAGTAGGGAGAGAAGAAGAAAGAAATGCCAGGATCTCTCTTCTCTCATCCTCTGATCTCTTGCTGGTGCCTCCCACTGGCCAAACCCAATCAGGCGTCATTGGGCAAAGGGACCCAGGGGATGCTGTCTGCACTCAGCAGCCTCCCAAGTACAGAGCAAGGCAGGGGGCCAGAGAATGCATCTCAGGCCACAGGATGGTTCCTAGGGATTGGTACAAGCAGGGAATAACCAGGACATCTGGTTATTCACACGCCGTTCTATCTGTAAGGATGGAAGAGGCTTTTTATAACAGTGAAACCCCTTTTCAACATTCCACCATCTGATGCACATATAAAATACTGGTGTAAAAATGGCTCTGGCCTGAATACACATCGATGCTTTTTAATGTGTTAGTAAATACAGTCGTTGGCTGTTCCAGGAGAGAATTATGCATCATCAACTGACATAAAAGGGAGTGTAATGTCATCTTCAATTGCTGTTAGAAGAAATAGGATGAAATTATGAGCAATTAGGAGAAGAAATATTGTATCCCTATGGCAGCTCAGGTTTTACTGAAAATCCTTTTGGACTGGTTATGTGAGCAGGAGCTGCCACATAAACATTTGAGGCCCACGCCCAGGCAGAGGAAAGAGTTATGACCTGGGAGTATGTTTCCATGGTAAAGCTTTGGGGAATTTAATGCCCTGAAGTACCTTGGAGCACATCAATGGCACAAGGTCAATGAAGAAACCTGTTCTAAACATGAGGAGTGTTTACAAGCCTTCTGTAAATGTGATTTAGAAAACGCTTATCTCGAAGATGCCAATATTTAAGATAACAAATGACTCCTGAGAAAAACAAGAGTAGGCCCCTCAAGGGACTCTTGTGCTAAGAAAATACAGATCTGGGTCTAAGGGAATAGGAATTTGGACTGTGGCTTAGTTCTAAACAAACAGTATCTGTCTTCAGAAGCAGACTTTCAATTTGGGATTGGCCATATATGATGACTCTGTAATACCAATCAATTAACTTTCTCCTTGAAAAAGGATCACAGTCCTTCTAATGCCCATTTGTTCTGAAATTGGGGAAGGCCTAGTATTGACCTCTGAAATATTGTTGAAACACAGCCTGAGCTCTTTGAACTATGAAATCAAATACAATCTCTCTACCCTGGCATTCAAGGCCTTAATCCATCTTCTCAAGTTTACCTTCCAGTGTTACCCTACAAACCTGCTAAACTTAATCCCTTCTGTCACTTTGATTTCATTATTTCTCCTATCACTAATCTCTGCTGTCTCTGCTGATCATAAATCTGTTCATTTTAAAGACCACTTCCTCTGTGGAACATTTTCTGACTTCTGCCAACCTACTAATTCTTTCATCTCTTGTACACTCATAGTGTTTGTTCATGTAAATGGTACTTACTTTATTTCACTTTGCATTATAGTAATTTATACTCTTGCTGGCTGTTCTCTAAAATGTTGGAAGTTCCTTGGAAGAGGGGTTCACTTACAGTGCTTCATATACCAGGGGCTTGGCTAGGGTGTTGAATTGAATTGATCTGAATGGTATAAGTGAGGATAAAGAAATGAATCAGAGAATTCCCTTTAAAGTTCATGGAAACAATTTCAAGGTTTTCCATCCCACTACGTCAGAGATAAAATGGATCTTTCCAACATTACCAGAAAAGATGCTTCTAGACAAAGGAAACTCAATACTCTGCTTTATTTGTCTATGAGACAGTTAAATCCAGGTAGGCATTTTCTAAGTCTTTTTAATACTCTCCAAAAGTGACATCATTTATACCCACAATGCACAATTCCTATATGTTGATAATTTCTAAGTATAAATTCCTAGATAGTACTTCTCTCCAAAATTCTAGTCATATATTACAACTTGCCTGCTAAATGTATCCACCTGGATGTCCCAGAGGCACCTCAAATTCAATACGGTGCCCTTGAAATTCATAATCTCCACATCTCACTTTTCCTTTGTTCCCATCCCCACAACTGCTCTTCACTCCAAATTTCCCATCTCAGTTAATGTCATCTTCATCAATCATGTTTCATCTACCCAGGTGTCATTCTGCTCTGCCCCGCACGGGCACCTACACGACTGCAATGAAATAGGCCCGGTCCACATCTTTATGGAGACCTACCTCCAGTCCCTCCTCTCTTTTATATGTAGGACTGACCCTGTCATTCCTCCCTACCCTTCACTCAATACATCCTCTGGTTCCCATTACTTAGAAATTAATCTCCAATCTTTTAGCATGACGCCCAAGACCCATTATAGCCTGGCCCCAACACCCTCTTCAGCCATAGTTCCCATGAGTCATATTCTTTCAGTGCCCCAAATTCCATCTAGAATATTCTCCCTCTCTTCAACCTTCTCCCCCAAATAAATTCTTACTCATTTTTAGAGACACAGTTTAAATATCACCTCAACTTCACAACTGTTTAACCCCTTTCTCCAGACCTATTCAAGGAAGCATTAGACATTGACCTGTCTACTTTGTAGAGTTTTATTTATTCATTCTCAGTTTGTTTGGGGACAGTGTTGATGTGACACGGACTGTGCCAGGCACAGGGGAAAGAGGGATGATTAACAGACTTGCCCTTCGGCTGCCCCTTTATTATATAATAACACTTAGCACGTATCTATCTCCATTACCTTCCCCCCACCACTGACTACGATTCAATGAAACATGTCTGTGTCTTGATTATACCTGGATCCTCAGCAGCTATTTATTGTGTTCTGTCATTTATTTGTCCGCTCACACTATGGCACCCAAAATCTACTTAGGTGTTCAGTGGATATGTAATAAATACACATCCATCAAAGTAAATGGCTGGTTCATTGTATAATTAATTCCCTGACTTCCCAGACAGAAGATAACTTGGTTTCACAAGGATTATCTGTTCCTTGCATTTATTGGCAAGACAGCTCTACTCAGTTGAATTCTTGGTATCAAGCAGAGAAAACTGGTTGAGATGAAATTCATTTAGATGCTCTGTCTCTAGGATAAGACCACACTCTCTTCATGAGTCTTCATGGGAAAGGTAGGAGCTCTGTACCCCTAAACCTTGGAGTCCCAGTAAGATGAAGAAGAGGCAGAGGAAATGGAACTGAAACTGAAATGATGTCAGAGATTACAAGTTGCAGAAAATGAGAAAAACACACAAGCACCTCAACACCCTAGGCTAGCTCCATGATTCAGTGGATTGGGAACTGAATCTAGAATCTGTACTCAAGTCCTAATTTTCCATTTTCTGATAGGATTGCCTTTGGCAAGTCACCTAACTTTTTGGGCCTGTTTTTCTTTATCTGTAAAATAAAGATAATTATAGCAATCTTACAGTATTTTTGAGGGGATCAAATTAGGTTTTAAATATGAAATGTAGTATAATGATTAAAAGATAAGATTTCAAGTCTGGTAAACATGAATATGCTTACAAATTGCGCGACCTTAAGTAGGTTACTAAAACTCTCTGAGCTTTAGTTTGCCTTTAAAATAGGCATAATAAGGGTATGATTTATGATAAAATAATGTATACAAAATGCTTAGTGCAGTACTTGTTACAAAGTAAGCAAACAACAAATGGAAATTATTTTATAATTATTAATAAAATGCAAAATTCCATACAAATGCATGGAATATATCCTTAGGACTGATGGAAGGATAGGTATCACCGCCAGGTGCTCTGCCCATAGAATAAAGCATCATTAAGGAAAAATATTAATATATTCAGAAAAACCAAGTCAAAGATCTGTCGTTGAAACTCAGAAGTAGTTAGTATGTATTTCACCGGGAATGCATTTATAAGAGACAGAATTAAAGAATGGGTGAACAAGGAAATAGAAAGGGTCATGCAGCAACAAAAAGTACATGCAAGTGAAATGGAGTAATCTGGGTGTCAGATTCATGGACAATGAGAACCAGCTGCAGATTGACGCAGAGCTAAAGTTACTGCTAGACTATGGGTGCGCCCTTGAGGGAACTAAGCTGCCCTCCTGGGAGGAGGACATCCAGGCAGAAGGAACAGCAGGAACAGAGCTAGTGTAGCATAAAAGCACAGCATAGACTAAGGGAAGATTGAAAATCACCTTCCCTGGGTGGAACTCAGGGAGACTCAGCAAGCCAGGATCTGATCTTATAGTCCTCCTCAAACACAAAGCAAACAGGGAACTGAAAGCATATATGGGTTTTTTATCCCCAGATCCCACCAGAGGTCTTAAAAGGACAGGATATGCCACCTCTCTCTGCTGATGATGAAAATAACACAAATTACAGAGCAAATTCCAGCACACCATACGGCCTCCAGATGCAGATGGGCCACCAGGAACACACGGTGCCTCAGTGATAGGTCCTACTGCCAACAGCCAAAGCCACCTGCTGATATGCAGTTTGTTGATTTGCCATCTCAGGTACCCAGCACAGACATGATCAGGGTGACCAAGTTCCTGTCAGTGGGGTGTACACCACATTCATTGTAGCACTGTTCAAAGTCTTCCTCAAGAAGGTAGGCTCCCCTCCCCTCCCCTCCCCACAGCAATGGGACACACAGGAGGAAGCTAAGATAAATAAATAAAACCTAAGACTGAGGAAACTACCCTTGGCCTGCTAGCCGGCAAGCTCCAGAGGGCTCTCTGGAAAAGTTTAGGCTGGGCGTACCTTTCTGCATTTTCTAACACAGAGAAAGAGATGTTGACCATCTTTCCTTCTCTGGCTTTTCCTACATTCCCGTGGCCTCCACCCCAAAGAAACCATCCCAGGTAGCCACCATGTACAAAGCCCTAACACTGAGGAAGAAACCTCATTCCCACCCATTAAATCTTGGGTCTAATGGATTTCCCATTGATCTTACTTCAGCTCAGGCATAAAACCCAGGGCTCCGTGCAGTACAGTTACTTCTTAAAATATCCTTATAAATCTTGGCCAGCGTATTCATTAATTACAGCCCAGCCAGGACTCTGGCTGTTAGTTCTGGGTGGCAACTTCATTTATTCCCACATTAAATGCTTTATTTCCATGGAGCTATTTCAGTCTCACTCCATTACTTAGCGTACCCACCGTTAAACCTCTTCAGCCATAGTATCCAAGCAATTTTTTTAAAGATCCCCCCCCACCATATTATTTTAAAAGTTAAAGTCAAATATCCAAGTTATTCTAAAACTTTATAGTAAATATCACCATGAGATAACAACTGGTAAGCAGTTATTGAGTCAATCTATGTCCCAAATGCTATATAAAAGTACTTTGAATACATTAACCCATTTAATCCACAAAACAATTCTATAAAACAAACACTGTTAATATTGTCCTGACTTTGTAAATTGAGGATGAGAAAGATTAAGTAACTGGCTTAAAGTCACCACTGACATTCAGGTTTGCCTGACTCCAGAGCTCAGATTTTTTAGTGGAAGAATTGAGTAATTCCAAAACTGTGATTATATGCCTTACTAAGTCATAGTATGGAGATATGCATTCAAAAACAAATAAAATGTTTTGGAATTAAAGAGACCTTTAAAATGATTTAATTCAATTTCCATATTTAGAAGATGAGCCCATGAGATGAGGCAATGTGCCCAGGGTCACAAAACTCAAGAAGGCAGAGCCAAGCCCAAAGCCCAAGCCACCTCCCTTTCAGCCACAAGTTCTCTCTACTGTGGTCTGCTGTGGTCCAAATGCTCTTTTCCCCTGTGTACAGATGAGAGGAGAAAGATCTGTAGAGTGGCGTTAAGTGAATTGAATGTTCCTTCTGCAGATGAAAATGAGAGGCTAATTGGATTCCATAATCACTCTCTCCGATTAAAGTTGCCCTCACCCTACCCCAACTTCCACACCTCTAATGTCCCTCACTTGTGACCTGCAGCATTCCCTGCTTAGTTTAAATGCATCTCCTCCCATGTCCTCCTGATCTCAAAGCCTGTTTTATTTCATCCTCTAAGTGCCAGCAAGGATAGCTGATTGTCTGGGGGCTGGGTCCCGAGATCAGGATCCTTCCAACTGTTGGGAGCCAGCTGCCTCTTCCTGTCTAAAGCGGCTCAGCAGAGGGTGCCAACTCAAACTCTCACAGAGGCCAGCAGGGAATGGAAACAAGAGAAATCAGTGGTGTTACCAACACCAGGAGTGAAGGTGGAACTACAGGACCACCAGGGCCACAGGACTTCTAAAGGCAACAGCTGTTCCTCATCTCCAGCCAGCACCTGCTGTGGATTCTCTCTCTAAGGGCGGGCAGTCTGTGGGTATTATTTTCCAATACATGAAGGGGACCTAGCACATAGTAGGCTCTCCATGAGTATTTCCCCAACAAATGTGCCTTCCTCTTTGGGAACTCTAGAATGCATCTGTCCTCGGTGTCCAGGCAGGTGCAGCCCCTGACCTATTAGAGAACCGCAGCATGTCTGATTGCTCTAGAATCAGGGGAGCCATGTAGGGGCATGTTCATTTCAACGACGAGGCACTTCAGGCCATAACTGAGGGTCACTTCCAAGGTGGAGGGAGTAATAGAGGGTGGCCTATGCTCATCATCACCCTTACTGCCAGAATCACTGCTGCCACCTTCAAACTCAGCAGGTGCCATGCAGTGGCTGGAAGAGCTCTGAGTGGGAAAGTCTGACTTCAGGTGCTGAGGAGTCCTGGGACCTGAAACAGAACTGGCCCCTCTCTGACATAGGTTCTCTCTCTTCAGAAGGAGGGGATTGAGGCTGGGCATGGTGGCTCATACCTATAATCTCAGCATGTTGGGAGGCCAAGGCAGGAGAATTGCTTGAGCCCAGGAGTTTGAGACCAGACTAGGTAGCACAGCGAGATTTTGACTCTACAAAAATATCAAAAAATTAGCCGAGCATGGTGGTGTGCCAGCTACTTGGGAGGTTGAGGAGGTGGATCCCTTCAGCCCAGGAGGTTGAGGCTGCAGTGAGCTCTGATCATGTCACTACACTCTAGCCTGGATGACACAAAGAGACCCCAACTCAAAAATAAGTAAATAAAGTTATTGGACCCACCGCCTCTAAGTTCCTTTCTGCTTTAATAGGCTTTGACAAGCATTTTGTAAAAGGAGCACACCCAGGACTCTCCAGGGTCAGAAATGAAGAGCCAAACCCAACCCCCACCTCTCCTGGTACCTGTCTGAGAGACCGTAAAGTTCAGCAGCCTCATGAAAGCATCAAAACCTGGAGCTCCAACATTGAAGGCTACTCTGGGTATTATTCTCATAGCTTCATTCTGTCAACCTTACGATCAGAGTAGCGACGGCAATCTAGACCCATGGTGGAGTTGCAGAAAGATATACATGACATATGAAAGTGCAAAGAGATAAACTTGAGGTACGTATGTGCACACATATAAACCAGCCAGCTGTCACTCATGGATTTAATTCCTGATCACATCATTTCATGCTTGTACTTTTCTTATTCCATTCTTGCTATGACAAGCAATGTTTGCAGTAGATTTTGTCCCTAAGGAAGAGACCCAGTTCTGTCCTCTTCTCTCATCCTATTCCACATGCAGTCTCTATGCACGTGTGTGTGCATGTGCATGCGTGCAGGTGTGACTGTAAGTCACTTTGTAAAATGTCAAGTGTAATCTAGCCACTCGTTAATAACACCTAACTCTACATTTCTGGGTAAATAGCTAAATTGCCATTTTTCTTGTGTCATCTCTTGCTGCCTGTGTTGTCACTTTGGTACTCTAAGGGATCAGAAATGCAGAAACTATTTTAGTTCTTTAAAAATGTTACCTTCAAAGGGAAAAGTCGACAACTGACTTGAATTGACATAATTGGCTCCATATCATTAATTTTTCCCGACACAGGATTCAGATTTAAAAATGCAATTTGTTTTGCTGGTTTTTTTTCTGGCATCACACATAATAATTGGTTATAATTAGGAATAAATTGCTTCTAGGAATGAGTAAAGCATCCGATTGTGTTAAAAAGAAATGTGCCTTTAATGTCAAGTCATCCCAGAGTAACTTACTTATTTCCATCAAGTCCAGAAACCAGGGTAAGGAAACTGGTAGTTTCCTTAAGGGAGGGGCTGAGACCCTTTTGCAATGGGGCTCTAAGAAGAGACGATCAGACATAGGCCAAGGATGCTGAAGGTTCAGGTGCTAGCACCCATGCTGCAACACAAGATCAGGCTAAATTGAAACCCAATGTCTAGTTTTTTGTGTTGTTTTTTTTTTCCACTTAAAAAGTAGACTGAAACCAGAGGCCTCATCAGTGGAGGTGATTTATGACACAGGAAACTCTAGAAATATTTGAATGAGCCCAGAACACTTTCTGTCTGGAATGCAGGAATATTATAGCCACAGGTGTTGAAACAGACACACAATGAATCGAAGCACAGTAAGTGAAATTGTTTACCATCACATGTACTTTAGGAGCAAAACATTCTGGAAGTTGAACCTGAGGCCACAGGGCCTGAAAATGAGGATATAGGAGAAAACATAGGCTGAGACACAGACAACCCAGGCATCCACAGGTGATGCTGTGAGTGAAATACCAATATTTCCTCCTGCGCCTCTGTGCTCCATAAATCCCTAGCTAATAAGGTGCCTGTGACAGAGGTGCTCTTTAATAACTACCAGGGTGTAATAATTGATGGCATAGCCAGCTGGTTGCTGTGATCAGGTATAAATTAAATCATCTTTATTGTTTTATGTTTCCTCCAACTCCCTACCCCCCACCCAGTCTAGCCACCTTTTCAGCCTCTCGTAACCAATCAGGAAAGAGGGATTTGTCTGCATCACTTAACAAATTACAAGAGCTGGAGGGAAGGCAAGAGGAAAGGGATGAGAAACAAGTTCTAAATGATTCTTGGTTCTTTGGGCCAGGGATCAGTCTTTTTTTAAGTGCTGGATAATTGCTTTATTCCTGTACTTTCTTTGCCCACCTGTGTCTCGGATCTAGTAGTGGTTGAGCATCCTTTCATTTAAGAAGCGTGGCTTGAGAGTCTCTAGTGGGTCAGGCCCAGTGCTAGACACTGAGTACAAGATGAAAAAGACAAGGGCATTTCTTCAAGAAGTTCATAGTCAGGCTGGTGGTGGGAAGAGCAGACAGGCACACACGGACTGCTGTGACAAGGGGTGACAGATGCCACAATGGAGGTATTAACTGAGAACACAAGGAAGGATGAGATCAATGCAACCCAAGTGGGGAAACACCAGAACAGGTTTGAAGAAGCAAAGAGAATAGGGTGAGAAGCACCCCAAATTCCCTCCTCTTCTGAGAGCAGAGGCAGTGTCAGAGAAAGTCTAAACGAATGCATCAGGATAAAACAAGTCAGACAAGGCTTGTTCTGCAATACCTGCCCTGACTTTCTCACTCCCTCTCTGCCCTGAGACAACAGGTCTAGGAAAAGAAATTGTAAAGCAAATAAACAGTCTTGGGTGGTCTGCTTCAGGTCCCCCTGATCCTTTCCTGATCTCCTCTCTTTCACTCACTCCCATGCCAATAATTCTCAAGTGCAGGCAAGGTGCCAGCCCATATGCCCAGAGCTGAGGACAAAGGCATAGGAGCCAGCTATGTGAACAGGTAAAGGAAACTACCGAGAGAGGTACAATTAAGGCTCAGATGGTGGCACCAAAATGCCTGGATCCGTCATCTGCCACTTACTAGCTGAATGACCTTGAGCAAGTTATTCTCCCTCTCTGTGGCTCAGTTCCTCATCTGTGTAATGGGGATAGTCATAATAGCTACATTGTGGTGCTATAAGAATAAAGATGTCAATAAATGCTTAAGGCTTGGAATAAAGGGCTAAGAGCTATGAAAGCTGTATTAGTAATAATATAACATATTACATATTAATAATATAAATGGTATTAGTAATTGAATTAGAAAACAATGTGCACTGCAGGCCCAGAGGAAGGAGTACTACACCTTGGTGATAGGGAGGCTTCTTGGAGGAGGTGGTGTTTGGTATTTGCATCTTTTGTTCATAAGCACCTACCCAGGAGCCCACCACACATCACTATTGGGACACAAAAGATAGAGAAAAGAACCCAACAAAGAGGGAGGAGAGATCAGCCTCCAGGTGATGCAGGATGGCTTATTTGAGCAGGAGACATATTTCTGGGTATTTAATATGTAGCAGAATCTTATATGAAAACAACCAGGAAAGCTTGCTACTCAAACAAGGGTTAGGAAGGCAATCTCCTGCTGCAGTCTTTCTACCCCTGTGTGCCATATAAGAATGAGTCTTGGATGCTGGGTGCGGTGGTTCATGCCTGTAATCCCAGCACTTTGGGGGGCAGAAGTGAGAGGATTGACTGAGCCCACGGGTTTGAGACCAGCCTGGGCAACTTGGTGAGATCTCATCTTTATAATAAAATCAAAAAAAAAAAAAAAAAGAAGAAGAAGAAGAAGAAGAATGGTCTTGGACCCTTCCTTACCAAGAGATAAAGAATCCACCCTGTCTGTGTGATTATTATTATCTTGTATTAGAACATCTTTCCCTGTTTAAAGCTCAACAAACGCTCCCTTGTTCTGCTTTAGTATGTAAGTCAATGGCCCTCAGGCATGCCCCCAGCTTTCAGTATTTCAGACTCCACAGGGGAGGGGTTCATGTCCTTCTACTACAGCATGAGTAGTGTGTGCATAAGCCAATTGCTGCCAGGGAAACTCACTAACCATGGGGGACCAATGTACACCATTGGATCTCATCTTGTTCTGTCTTTTCTCTATGTTAGTAAAGCATTGTTCCATCCAGTGCTGGACTGTATTGTATTTTCTTTGACAACTACAATACCAACATAGAGTGGGCAAAACTATTTGAACTTCTATTCCTGTGGCAATCTTTGCTATCCTCCATGTAGTTAGAGTCCCGACCTAGCATTGGTAAATGGTACACAGTATTCTGCTAAACAAGGAACCTGCTCAATCTTGCCTAAGGTGAATTACTACCTAGCAGTCCATCTTATTTGTACACACACATTTTAACTATTTATCTTCATTTGGTTATATAGACTTTTGATTATACAAAGGTTGGTTTGGACCTTGGGCAGGTTACTAAACCCCTCAAAATCTCAGGGTTTTCAAGTTTCTTCTATGGAGTAAACCAATATAGAGTTTCCTCAGCACCCAGAAAGATCAGCACCATACCTCAATGACACTTCAAAAAAGTGATAATAACCACAGAGCGCAAAGAAGAGAAAAATTCATCGACCTGAGTTGGAACTGGCCAGATTCTTGCCTGCACCACCACAGTCCACCAGCACCCTCCAGACGCAATGAGGATGGTGAGTGAGGGGAATTCAGGAGTTCTGTACTCCTGCAGCAGACTTGGTGGGGGTGTTGAACCTTATAGGACTCCAGGCCCTCGCCAGAAATTGCCTTACCCACAGCTATGCCCTGCTGAAGTCCATGTGGCATGGTGCAGGAAAAGGGAAGCCTTGAACAGTAGCAGCCACGATTTCCCAGGAACTCAACACTTGTGGATGGCGTGGCTGCTTTCTAGTCAGCCTTGGTAGGTACAGACCTCAAGGGCAAACTCTGCAACTGCAGACAGTTCCTGGCTAGTGTTGGTTGTGTCAGAACACCTGAGGCCCTGAGACCAGTGACATTTTGACATTCGCAAGGCCATTTTGAGGCCAAGGTGGGAAGTCATGTGGGACACATTGCCATAACAACCTCTCACTCTCCTTGTAAACTCTTCTGTGCCCACCCTGTCCAACAGCACTACCCCAGTGGACTAGGACTTCCTCCTAATCCTCACTGGGGTAGCCAAGAGTGTATTCTTGTGGAGTGTTCAAGCTCCCTTCCCCCACCCACTGCACTCCTCTTGATAGCTCAAAACAGAGAACTTGGGTAATTCCCAGAGTCTTGTCCTTCACCTGGGTTGGCTGGACACTGCTTTGGAGCAAGCGCCAAGGAGAAAGCCCACAGCCACTTTTGCAGCTGGCTTTCTCCCACAAGTGCCACCTCCTGGCTGGAGATCAACAGTATAGCCCACCACATCAGATATAACTCCTCGGTCTTGGGAAAGGTCTGGTCTAAAACCCCAGCTAACATCACTGTCCAGGCCACTCTAGCCACTCAAGATGCCATAAACCAATGTAGGTACAGAGCTCAGGACTGCCACAGTTGGCAATTGAGAAACTCACCACACCAAGGCTATATATAAAACCCAGGGAACCCTATAGTGCCTACATCAACCCCTTGCTACCTCAAATAAGAAGAAATCCTCTACCCAAATGAATAGAAGCCAGAACAATACTGATGATGTGAAGAAAAAAAAATTCTCTGGTATCCCCAAAAGACCACACCAACTTTTCAGCAACAAACCCTACCCAAAATACAATTTTTGAAATTCCAGAGACAGAATTCAAAAGGTTGATTATAAAATTGATCAACAAACTTCAGGAGAAAATTGAACATCAACATAAATAAATGGTAAAAACTATTCAAGAAATGAATAAAAATTCTCCAAAGTGATAGATACCTTTAAAAAAAAATTTTAAAGCTGAAATTCTGGAAATAAAAGAATCATGACAGGTAGTACAAAATTCAGTGGAAAGTTTTAACAGTAGACTAGAATAAGCAGAAGAAAGGATCTCAGAACTTGGAGACAAGGTTTTTGAATCAACCCAATCAAACAACAATAAAGAAAACAGAATCAAGAGGATGGAACAAAGTCTCCAGAAAATGTGGAGTTATGTAAAACATCCAAACCTAAGAATCACAGATGTTCCTGAGGAAGCAGAGAAAACAACAGGTTTAGAAAACCTATTTGAGGGAATAATGGGGGAACACTTTCCTGCCCTTGCCAGAGATCTAAACATCCCAATACAAGAAGTCCAAAAAACCCCAAGAAGATCCATTGTGAAAAGGTCCTCCTCAAGGCATATAACCATCCCATTATGCAAAGTTAATATGAAGAAAAAAATTTTAAGAACAGTGAGACAAAGCATGAAGTAATTTACAAAGGTAAACCTATCAGCCTAACAGCAGACTTCTTAGAAGAAACTCTAAAAGCTAGAAGGGATTGGGGTCCCATCTTAAATTCCCTCTAACAGAATAACAGTCAGCCGAGGATTTTGTATCCTGAAAACTAAGTTTTATAAATGAAGGAGAAATAAAGGTTTTCCAAAACAAGCAAATGCTGAGGGAATTTGTCACCACTATACCAGTTCTACAAGAAATACTCAGAGGAGTTCTAAATGCTGAAACAAAAGGTCAATATACACCAGTAGAAAAATGCTGGAACTCACAAAACCCACAGGCCTTAAGAAACACCAACACAGTAGAGAAAATAAATAAATAAATAAAGTAACCAGATAACAACCAGTATGATGAATGGAATAATATCTTACATATTATTATTAACTCTGAACATAAAAGGTCTCAACGCCCCACTAAAAAGATATAGACTGGCAGAATAGATTTTTAAAAGTGCATCCCAAATTTCTGCTGCCTTCAAGAAACCCACTTAATTCACAAAGACTCATATAGACACATGGTAAAGGTGTGGGGGAAAATATTCCATGCAAATGGAAACAAGAAATGAGCAAGAGTACCCATTCTCATAAAAGATAAAACAGACTTAAAATTAACAAAAGAGAAAAAGACAAAGATGGCTATTAAATAATGCTAAGGGCATTAATCCAAAGAGAAGACAAAACAATTTTAGATATGTATGCAGCTAACACCAGAGCCCCCAGCTTTATAAAATAAGCTATACTATAATGTAAAAAAGATAGACAGTAATACAATAATAGTGGAGATTTCAACACTCCATTGACAGAAATAGATAGATCATCAAGGTAAAAAGTCAACAAATAAATATTGGAGTTAAATTGGACTCTAGAGCAAGTAGAACTAACAGACATCTACAAAACATTTCATCCCAAACCTGTAGAATATACATTTTTCTCATCAGTACACGAAACATTCTCCAAGATAGACCATGTGATAGGCTACAAATCAAGTCTCAACAAATTCAAAAAAATCAAAATCAAATCATATCAAGCACCTTCTCAGACCATGCTGAAACAAAATTAGAAATGGACTCTAATAAGAACTCACAAAACCAAACAAAAACATGGAAGTTAAATTATCTGCTCCTGAATGAAACTTGAGTCAAAAATGAAACCAAGATAAAAATTTTTAAATTCCTCAAAACAAATTACACCAATGAAACAAGTTATCAAAACCTCTGGAACAGAGCCAAAGCTGTGCTTGGAGGAATATTTATTTATTTTTTTTTTTTTTTTATTTTTTTATTTTTTTGAGTTGGAGTCACTCTGTCACCCAGACTGGAGTGCAGTGGCCGCTCCCAGCCACCGCAGCCTCGACCTGCTGGGCTCCGGCGATCCTTCCGCCTCAGCCTTCCAAGTAGCTGGAACTACAGGTGTACACTACCACGCCTGGCTAATTTTTTATTTATTGTAGAGATGAGGTCTTGCCAAGTTGCCCAGGCGGGTCTCGAACTCGCAGGCTCAGGCAATCTACTTGGAGGAGTATTTATAGTACTTAAGGCCTACATTAATAAAACTGAAAGATGGCATATAGGCAACCTAACATCACATCATAAGGAACTAGAAAAACATGAAAAAAAACCAAACCCAAAGCTAGCAGAGGAAAAGAAAGCTAGAAGAAAGTAACAAAGATCAGAGCAGAACTCAATGAAACTGAAATTTTTTAAAATATTAAAAAGCATCAATGAAACAAAACATTAGTTCCTTGAAAAGATAAATAAAATGGATAAACTGCTAGCTGGATTAATTAAGAAATGAAGAAAGAAGATTCAAATTAGCTCAATCAGAAATTAAAAGAGAGATATTACAACTGATATAATGGAAATTTAAAAGATCATCCAAGAATATTATGAATACCTCTATGCGAGCAAACCAGACAATCTAGGGGAAATGGATAAATTCTTACAAAGATACAACCTCTCAATCTTGAATCAGGATGAAATAGAAACCCTGAACAGACCAATAACAAGTAGCAAGATCGAAAGGATAATTAGAAACAAAAAAAGTCCTGGACCTTATGGACTCCTAGCTGAATTCTATCAGACCTTCAAAGAAGAACTCATATCAATTTTACTGAAGCTATTCTGCAAGATTGAAGAGTAGAGAATCCTCCCTAACTCATGCTATGAAGCCAGCATCACTCTGATATCAAAGTCAGGAAAAAAACACAAGAAAAAAACAACAGGCCAAAATCCCTTATGAACACAGATGTGAGAATCCTCAACAAAATATTAGCAAACTGAATTCAATAACACATTAAAAAAATAGTAATACACCATGACCAAGTGGGTTTTATACAAGGGGGGCAAGGATGGTTCAACATGCACAAGTCAACAAACATGATCCACCACCTAAACAGAATTAAAAACAAAAATCATATGATCATTTCGGTAGACGCAGAAACAAAACATTTGATAAAATCCAGTATCCCTTCATTATAAAAACCCCCAACAAAATAGGCATAGAGGGAACATCCCTTAAAATAATAAAAGCCATACACAACAAACCCACAGCTAATGCCATCCTGAATAGAGAAAAGCTTAATGCATTCCCCCTTAGAACTGGAACAAAGCAAGGATGCCCACTTTCACCAGTCCTGTTCAACATAGTACTGGCAGGTCTATCCAAAACAATCAGACAATAAAAAGAAATAAAGGATATACAGATAGAAAAGAAGGAAGCAAACTATATGCCAATTATATTATCTTATACCTAGAGAATCCAAAAGACTCCTGGACTTGATAAATGAATTTGATAAAGTTTCAGGATATAGTATCAACACATACAAATCAGTAGTACCAATAGCAACCAAGGTGAGAATCAAATCAAGAACTCAATTCTATTTACAATAGCAGCCAAAAGCTAAAATACTTAGGAATATATTTAACTAAGGAGGTGAAAGATCTTTATCAGGAGAACTACAAAACCCTGATGAAAGAAATTGTAGAGGACATAAATGGAGAAACATCCATGCTCATGGATTGGAAGAATCAGCATTGTTAAAATGACTATATTACCTAAAGTAAATCTACAGATTCAAGGCAATTTCTATCAAACTACCAAGGTAATTTTTCAAAGAATTAAAAAAGACAACCCTAAAATTCATATGGAGCCACAAAAGAGTCAGAATAACCAAAGCAATCCTAAGCAAAAAGAAGAAAGTTGTAGGCATCACATTACCTGACTTCAGTATGCTACTGGTACAAGAGCGGACACATGAACCAGTGGAACATAATAGAGAATCCAGATCAGGTGTGGTGGCTCAGCCTGTAATCCCAGCACTTTGGGAAGCCAAGGTGAGAGAACTGCCTGAGCCTGGCGGTTCGAAAGCAGCCTGGGCAACTTGGTGAGAACTTGTTACTACAATAAATAAAAAAATAAGCCAGGCATGGTAGCACGTGCCTGTAGTTCCAGCAGCTTGGAAGTCTGAGGCGGAAAGATTGCCTGAGCCCAGCAGGTCGAGGCTGTAGTGGTCATGAGCGTGCCACTGTACTCCAGTCTGGGCAACAGAGTGAGACTCTAACTCAAAATTAATTAATTAATTAATTAATAATAATAATAATAATAAAGGACCCAGAAATATAGCCAAATACCTACAACCAATTGTTCTTTGACAAAAAAGACAAAAACACTGGGAAAAGTACACCCTATTCAATAAATGGTGCTGGGAAAATTGGATAGCTACGTGCAGAAAAATGAAACTTGATCCCTATCTCTCCCCATATACAAACATTAATTCAAGATGGGTTAAAGGCCTAAATTTCATACCTGAAACCATAAAAATCCTAGAAAAAAAACCTAGGAAAAGCTCTTCTAGACATCAGCCTAGGCAAAGAATTTATGGCTAAAACTCCAAAAATAATTGCAGCAAAAGCAAAAAATAAATAAGTGGGACTCAATAAATTTAAAAGCTTCTGCACAGCAAGAAATAATAATAATAATGCTCAACAGAGCAAATAGGCAACTTACTGAATGGGAGAAGATATTCACAAACTATACTTCTGACAGAGGACTAATATTCAGACTCTACAATGAACTCAAGTAAATCAGCAAGAAAAAAGCAAACAACCCCATTAAAAATTGGAAAAATGACATGAACAGAAAAAGAAGATATACTAAAACTCATGAACTCTCAAAAGAAGATATACAAATGGCCAACAAACATATGAAAAAGTGCTCAACATCACTCATCATCAGGAAAATGCAAATTAAAATCACAATGAGATACCACCTTATACCAGTCAAAAACAAATAGAATAGATGCTGGTACAGATGTGGAGAAAAGGGAACATTTATACACTGTTGGTAGGAGTGTAAATTAGTAAACACTTATACACTGTTGGTAGGAGTGTAAATTAGTACAACCTTTGTAGAAAGTGGTATGGAGATTTCTCAAAGAATTAAAAGTAGATCTACCATTTGATCTAGCAATCCCACTACTGGGTATCTACCCAAAGAAACAGATGTCATTATATAAAAAAAGATATCTACGTAGTCTGACAATTAAGTTCACAAACTTGCCACCATGCGCTTACATTGGAAGCACTGTGCAAATAACTCAGTAAGGTTTCATAACCTTGGTATATCAGTGTCTCACAGCTGTGTTCATGTTGATGTGTGGAAGTATCTTGTAGAGTGGCATTTATTATTGTTGTTGCGTGTTTCTCTGTGTTGTCATGAGAATGTCGGAGCTTGAATTAGAGCAATAGACAAACATTAAATTTCTTGTTAAACTTGACAAGAGTGGAAGTAAAATCAGGGACATGTTAGTCAACATTTATGAGGATAATGCCATGAAGAAAATGGCAGTGTACAAATGGATTAAATATTTTTCTGAAGGAAGTGAAAGTGTCATTGATAAAGAGAGGTCGGATGGCCAGTACTGAGTGGAACTGCTGAAAACATTGCAAAAATTCATTGAATTGTGCATCAAAATCATTGGTTGACTGTGACAAGCACAGCAAACCAAATAAACATAGATAAAGAAACAGATAGGAAAATCTTAACTGAAAATCTTGGTATGAGAAGGGTGTGTGCAAAAATGGTCCTGAGGGAGCTCTTGCATCATGACAAGTACCAATTCCCATAGCATTGTCTGTGAGAAAGTTTTTAGCCAGTAAACAAATAATTGTATTGGAGCACCCTCCCTACTTACTTGATCTGGCTCTCAATGACTTTTTTATTTTACCCAAAGATGAAGAAAATATTGGAAGAGCCAGGTATGGTGGCTCACGCCGGTAATCCCAGCACTTTGGGAGGCAGAGGCATGAAGATTGTCTGAGTCTAGAGGTTTGAGAACAGCCTGGGTTACTTGGCAAGACCTCGTCTCTACAATAAATCAAAAAATTAGCTGAGCTTGGTGGTACACTCCTGTGGTTGCAGCTACTTGGATGACTAAGGCAGAAGGATCACCTGAACCCAGCAGGTCAAGGCTGCAGTAGCTATGAGCATGCCATTGCACTCTAGCCTGGGTGACAGAGTGAGACTCCCACTCAAAAAAAAAAGATAGAAAAAGAAAATATTGAAAGGAAGAAATTTTAATGACATTCAGGACATCAAGGGTAATATAACAACAGTTCTGATGGCCTTTCCAGAAAAAGAGTTTCAAAATTGCTTTGATGGGTAGACTAGGCATTGGCATTGGTGCATAACTTCCCTAGGGAAGTACTTTGAAGGTGACCATAGCGATATTCAGCAATGAGGTATGAAACACTTTTTGTAGGGTGAGTTCACGAACTTAATTGTCAGACCTCATACAGCCACATGTTCATCACAGTACAATTTAAAATTGCAAAGATGTAGAACCAACCCAAATGCCCATCAACCAGTCAGTGGATAATTAAAATGTAGTATGTTTATAACACAGAATACTATTCAGCTATCAAAAAGAATGAAATAATGTCTTTTGCAGCAAAGCACCTTGGATGGAATTGGAGAACATCATCCTTAGTGAACTAACTCAGGTACAGAAAACCAAACACCACATGTTCTCATTTATAAGTGGGAGATAAACAAAGAATCTGCAAAGACATAGAGAATATATAATGGACACTGGAGACTCAGAAGGGTGAGGGAAAGAAGGTGAGGAGCCAAAAAGTCACCTATCGGGTACAATGTGCACAGGTAGGGGTGGCGGGTATACTTAAAGCCCAGACCAAAACTATTTGCATCCCCCAAAGTTATTGAAATAAAAAAATTAAGTAAATTTTTTAAAATATCAAGGTTTTTAAAATGTGTAATATGGCGATAAAAACAGTGTCTTCTTAAGGTGGTTGGGATCATTGAAAGAGCCTATTCCCATAAAACACTCATCAGAGTGACAAAATAATAAGTATTCAATAACTTCTGGCTTTAATATTAACTCATGATGCTGATGATGGTGATGATGGTAGTGATGGCAAGAACATGAGGACACAATACCATAAATGGGTCATAAAATGCCTTCTTACTCATTTTAGCTCTTTCTACGGTTTTGCCCTTTAATAATTGTAATCTCTCCTTTCAGTTTAATATTCCCTGTAGGATAGAAGAGTCTCCTTTCAAAGAAAATATAGACTGGATCCATTGTTTACATTAGAATCTACAAGGCTAAAGATTTAGGAAGGAGAGACAGACATGCTTGTTCATGCTGAATCCTTACAACGTTTGGCCCTGGCATCCCATTCACAGATTGCAGCTCGGGAGACAAGGGTAAATAGCAAAGTGATCTGGATGTAATCAGGTGGGACTACAAATCATGAAGAGGGTTGAAATGGGGTGCTTCTGCACACTATTTCAAAATGCAAGCAACATGGAAAATACAGTCTTGTGAAATAATCCAAGTTGCTGGCTGTTGGGCAACAATTTATCCCACCCCTCTCTTGTGGCTTGGGCTGCTTTCTGGCTCCCAAGAGTAATTCAGAGGCTCATACAAATGTTCCATTATGTATCTTGCAACCTACAGAAAGTTCTTACCTACCCCCACCCCCTCCCCAAAGAAACGGCGATGAACTCCTTTGCAGAAAGGTGATTGGGGAAAATGGGGAAAGTTGAGCAGGGGGATGAGTAAGCAGCAGAGGCCAGGGTTGATCCCGAGTAGGTGGCTGCCTAACATTTGCTGATAATTTTCGAACTCTCAGGATCCTGAGAATCCTCCCTCCCATGCCCTCTGTCAAAAAGCACAACCCCACCCCTCAAGAGAGAACCACTAGACTTACATGAATGTGAGCAAAGGTGTCAGTTCCTGGCTGAAAATTAGCATAGATGGTTCATGTAGGCGAGAAGAAAGGCAGGTTCTGTCCTATACTGAGTGCTAAGAAGTAAGGAGTGCTGGGACAGACATACAGCAGGGACAAGGGGGTAGCAGACACACAAGAGGGCAAAGGAGCATTTACTTATTTAACAGAGAACATTTACCTATTTAACAGCATTGTGTACAGCCGCCCTGGCTCAGTCCCTAAAGAAGGCAGAGGATGGAGGGAGGGGCGGGCACTGAAAGGGAAAGTAGGGATGAGGAGAGACATGCAGATTACCAAGCTGGAATCTGTCCAGAGGTTTCCTACCCACCCAACCCCCCCACCCACAATTAAACATATGCAAATGGAAATGGTAATAAACTCAGATAATGATAGAGTCAGCATTTAAACTCACCACAGAATGCATAAATTACAGGGGAGGTTGTTACAGACGCAAAGGTTGGCTGCCTTAATGCGGGGAGAGAGGGTATTCTGATTTGCAGATGCTAACTGGGTAGCTCAGGCCTGGCAGAGAGTCTCATAGGAGACTTCCTGTAAGGAAAAGAAGTCTGAGGCAATGTCATGCTGTCGATGGACATGGAAGTTGCTTTAAGTAGGTTCAGTGGTCTTTTTTTCCAGCCAGACAAAACAGCCCAAACTCCTCCTGAGCAACACAGCTTCTTTTTCTGTTCCAGGAACCTGCCAAGCACACTCTTCCTCTGCACTGGATGTTTCCTCTGTGGGCATCCTTCTTCCTTCAGACAGGCACATGGTTCACTCCTTCCCCTACTCTGAGTCTTTGTTCCACAGTGAGTCTTCCACTAACTACCCCATTTATAATTACAATTCCCCATGCCCGCTTACACTTGTCCTTGGCCATAGCATTTATCATCTAACACACTGTATTATTTGTTCTTTACTATATACATTACTTATGTATTTGGCTTATTGTTTATTATCTGTCTCCCTTTACTCAAATACAATATCCATGAGAGTAGGAATTTTTTTTCTTTTGTGTCTCCCCTTTACACACACACATACCCAATGTGTCCCAAATATCTAGAAAAGAGTGTGGTGTATAGTAGGCTCTTATTAATTAAATGTTTGCTAAGCACATGATTAAAAGCTGCCTCCTTGGAAGAAGAGCATTCCTCACACAGTAGAGGTAGCCAAAATCTTCAAGATACTTGTTACAATTCTTGTCTCCAGACTTTTTCCTTTCCCAAATGTGTTATTTATTATTGACACAGCATAGAATACTCTTATCAACAACTAGTGCAACATGATTCTGAAACACGTCATCTCCCAAAGATAAAAAGGGGCCAGAGAAGCCCAGGGGCCTGGACCAATACACATTGGTTTGGTTTCTCCTGTGCTCACAGAAACACCTACTTACAGAGTCACTATGGATTATGACTTTTAGAACTTGAGATGAACTTGCATTCTATCTAATCATCTTATTTGACAAATAAGACATGGTGAGATTAAATGGCTTGCCCAGGCTCACACATCTGATTAGTGGGAACAGTGAAATCAAGTCTTATTTCCGCTAATTCTGCTAATGCACCTTTCTTCCCCACACTGTCTCTTGTGCCATTGAACTTCATAGAGTTTGTATCTAGGTGTCCCATGAAGAACTCGCTAAGCAGTTGCTCGTTAAAGACTCTGTCGGGGATCCACTATTAACAACACTAAGGGAATCCCTGTTTCAGCACCACTCCATTATGGACAGCAGCCAATTCAGTTTACTCTAGCCTATCTATGCTTTACTGAACATTTGATTCCTTTCATTTCTATTTTTATGATTAGCCAGTACCATCCTTTGCCTTTAGTAGTAAGCTTTTTTCAGAGGGCTTGATGATCCATGGTCATTTCTCAGCAACTTGCGTATCTAGTGGCCTAGGCAGGTTTTACAGTTTGTAGACATTAGAGTAGAAATGCCCAAAGCAAATTCTGAAAACTAATAATTCTTAGGAGGCTAATAGACATGTTGATATTAAAAAAAAACTATACATATATTTATTTAAATAAACATAAATGACTTTCCTTCAGTGCCTATTAAAAAGTGCGTTACAAATTTCCAAGAGAGGCATCATTTCTCAATCTCAATTGACCATGAAGTCTTTGTACAGCATCTCACAGATCTGATGAGAACATATTTGGGAAATGTTTCTCTACAAGGCCAAAATATCTAAAGGCAGGAGGAAATGAGCTATGGGTAGCATTGGAGAAGCAAAGCAGGGGCTTAGATAAATACAGAATACATTGGTAGGCTTTGGAGTCCACAAATAGTGGAGTTATCACATAGTCAAAATATAAGGATAAAGATCCACCAGATCTTTCCAGAGAAGAGGCTCCTTTCCTAAATCTGGATACCAGAACTTCTCCATAAGATTCCTAGTCACTCATTAGCAGAGCCCAAGCCTCTGAAGTTTTAAATAAAAACCACCAAGGAGCTGAAATCCATCTCTAAGCCTCTGATTTTAGCAGCTTATCCTTTTCCAGAAGAATTGCCTTGCCTACTGAAATGGCTCCTGCCCAGAGCTGAAAAAGTCTGAATAAAATGCATTTAGTTACTATCTGAAGATCTTAAGCCATTGAGCTAAATGGAAAAAAAAAAAAAAAAAAAAAACCTTTTGTTAAAAATCACACTCAACTAGATATTGAAGTTTATTACATACTTTCTCCAATTTTCTTTCCTCTTTTATGCAATCTCAGCTGGGCTGATTTGCCTGCATTTTTCCCAGTGGAATCTTCTTATTACTCCCAAGACACAACAGAGAATCACCAACCCTGTTTGGAGGGGCACATGGCTGCATCTGGATTAGAAAAAGGGGACTATTTATACTCAAATCAATAGGCATATTTTAGCATAACACTTGCAGGCTTTCTGCAAAGAGAATGAAAAGAAAGGAAAATGCAGTTCCTTTTTCATTCTCCTTTGCTGTATTATTTGCCCCATAGTATGCTTGTCACATGGCCTGGAGCAATGTGATCTTATAATGATAGGCTCTCTCAGCACAAAGGAGGGGAGATCCAGCTGCACTGAGGTTTCAGGGAATGTCACAGACAGCTGGCCCAGCCCTCAGCTCTGTGTGTTGCAGGGAAACAACCAGGATGTTGCTGATCTTGCTTGTATCTAATTCACCCCCTGCTAAACCTGACTCTGGGTCAGGGCCATTCAGATTCTCTTGCTTCCCTAACAACCAGAGGACCAGAAAACCTTAGATAATGCCCAAAGTAAACAAACCTGAGGTCACGGAAGTATTTGATTCCACTGCAGTTGGGAGGCCCTACAAGTTTGTTCTCAAACTGGCCTGACTATAATCTCCTATCCCAGCTGTAAGGAAGAGACAAACAGCCTGCCTTTTCCTGTGGCTTTAATTAACCCCTGTGCCATGTCAGACCAGTGGGAAGTGCTTCAGTATGAGAGATTCATGAGTCAAACACCTAAAACTTTTAAATGGATGACTAGGTGTCCCCTTCACACACCTCAAGGAGGCAGGAAAGAAAGCAGACTTCCCCTGCACTAGTTCTAGTGAGCACACAGGCCATTTTAGTTGCTCCAAGAAGACCTACTAAGACAAACTGCAACAGTATTAGCCTTCTAAGTCTGTTGTGCCAAGCTCTGCCTATGCCCTCTGTCATCCTCAGGACAAATTTCTCACTTTCATCTGTTTGCACCTGCTAAGTCTCAGTGCCAAGTGATAGCAATCCATGTCCACTCAGTCACTGTGTAAAAGCCTATAAGAAAATTCCTGGCTGGTGTCACCTAATCCATTCTCCTCTGCATCTTCCAGGACACTCAGCCTGGTGTGAGAGCAATGACTGTCAGAGAAACAGAATCCAATAGCCTTTTCACCTAAAAACAGCTAGTGAGGTTTCCAGCTCCACTTCCTCCCTACTTACTAACTTTCAAACCTGGAATTTGTTAAACTCAACGAAATTTTGGTTTGTGTACAGCTAAAGTTCACAAATGAGTAATGGTCAGATTTCCCTTTCCTAAAATTGTCGTGACAAACTATTGTTGCATGGATAGAGATCTCTGCCAATGATCCACTGTGCTCTCATTTCAGAACCAGGAAGAAAAAGAGAGGAACATCACACTTAATCAAAATCCTGGGAAGAGAACATTGCAGGGTTCAAAATCATAGCACTAGATCACGTATCAAGTCTCAAGAAAAAATTAAATAAAAAGAATTTTGGTGCAGGAAAATATAGCAGGCATATAACATCTGGAAGTTCTGGGGCTTTTAAAAAGAATGTTGTAAAATGTCTCAAGAGGAAGTTGAGATGATGGCATTCCTGCCCTTTACATAGAAATGTGGTGGACTGCACAGGAATGTTCTTTCTTAATTACTATATTAGAGAATAATCTGCAGGCAACAGACAAAAACTAAACTAAAATAAAACTTTAAAGGAGTACATGTCACTATATAAAGCCATATGTCAGAAAGCAACTTCATTAGATAATACAAAATTAGATGAACATTAAAGATGATGGAAGTTTTGATATTCTTAGCATCATGCAGCATGGAAAATCTAATGTGATCTCCTAGGATTTCTGACCACCAAATGAATGAAGAAAAAATCTTTTCAGAATGAACATTTAAATGACCTAAGTTAGGATAATGCAAGCAGCTATACCAAACCAATTCCAAATTTTCAGCATCTTTACAAAATTAAAATGTATTTCTCACTGAAATAGCATTCCAATGTAGGTATTTTTGGTAGGTGAGCTCCTTTTCTCTATTTGGTGACTGAAAGATCCAAGTTCTTTCCATCTTGTAGTCTTGTTATTTCTCTAGGGCTTTATGAGTTTTTGTACTATTCTGCCAAGTAGAAAAGCAGAAGACAGAAAAGTCACACTCCTTAATATTCTTGACCCAGAAATGACATCATTACTTTTGTTTAGATTCTGTTGGTGACAACTATGCACATGGTCTCCCTAAGTACAGAGGACCTGGGAAGTAATCTAGATGTGGAGCTCCTTCACAGGGACAACTAAACAATATGGGAGGACACGCATAAATTCTGTTTTAACATTTGCCAACTCTGCCAGGAAGATATATACCAAAGCAAACCAGGATGATCTGACTTAGTCAGGGTTTAATTGTGGTCAAAATGCCATCAACTACTTTGAGAAGTTAGTGAAAAAGAAAGAGGTAATTCCAAGAAGGAGGTAAAATAGATATTAAAATAAGAAATACCCAATAAGTTATATTTCTTTGGCATATCCGGTAGCTCTTGTTCCCAAGCTGATTACTTCATTTGATTCTTTTTTTTTAATTGGAGTCTCACTCCATCGCCCAGGTTGGAGTGCAGTGGCATGCTCACAACCACCCCAGCGTCAACCTGCTGGGCTCAGGCAATCATCCCGCCTCGGCCTCCCAAAGTGCTGGGTTTATAGGCTGAGCCACCTAGCCCAGCCCATTTGACTCACTTTAAGTTATTAAACATTATAAGGGGATTTTCATGTCAAGCTGGCAAATTAAGGGCATTTTTACCCCACGAGGCTCCTTCTCAACTCACAAAAACAATTTTTTAAATAAAGAATTTTGTAAAAACTTTCAACACCTGTGAAATAAGCAAACAATCAAGCATATATGCCAAATAATGAAAAATCTGGACTAAGATGAAGGAGGATGCTGGAAGCTGACATAGCTCCTCAGTTCTTAAATAATATCCTTAAAAGCAATTATCCAGGAAAGACTGGTTGATAAATCACTGGTTTAAAATGTTTGAGAGAAGCAGATAAATATTATTGTACTCACGGGAGGAGAGATTTAGGAAGAAATGGTGCTGACATCCCACTTTTATTGTCCCTGACTTAACACCTAGCTGAAGAATATCACTGGTGGTAAAATAAGGTGAAGAAGACATTGCAATCACCAGATCACAAGGCAGAAATTCTACAATTCCTGATACCTTACTCTAAGTTCAACCAACATCTTAGAAAACTGAAAACTATGGGAAGTTATGACTCCCAGAGCAAAAGAAAGAACTGAATAAATGGAATATGAACAAAAGCATGTGAAGATTATATTATACATTCAGAAAGGAATTATCAAAGGAGAAAAAAATGTTATTTTAAATAAATAATTCTTCTTTGCCTCAAAAACATATAAACAATTGATCTTTCTCTTAATAAATAATAAAAAATAGATACATATATTCAAAGGAGAATAGTAAGAGTTCAAAAAAATATAAGACAATGAAAGCAAACACAAAATGTTCTGGGGAATAAAAGGTCCTTTAGCTCAGGCTTCATAAAACTCCCAGAGAATGTGTTCCAATAAATATGAGCCCACAGTAAAAGTCACAAAACTCAGAGGTAAAAAGCTACCATTAATGAAAGTCAGCTAAAAGCAACAATGATAACAACATAAAAACAGATTCCAGATACTGGAATGATCAGATTCAGGATAAAATAATTATTTTTTGTATGCTTAAAGAATTAGAGAAAGGCTTGCAGCTGTAATCTCAGCACTTTGGGAGGCAGAGGTGAGAGGATTGCCCGAGTCCAGAGGTTTGAGACAAGCCTGGACAACTTGACAAGACCTCATCTCTACAATAAAAAAAAAATTAGCTGTATGTGGTGGTGCACGCCTGTGGTACCAGCTACTTGGAAGGTGAGGCAGAAGAATCACCTGAGCCCAGCAGGACAAGGCTGCGGTGGCCATGAGTGTGCCACTGCACTCTAGCCTGGGTGTCAGAGTGAGACTCTGACTCAAAATTAAAAAATTAGAGAAAGGAATTTATAAAATAACTAAAAGCAAAAGACTTTCAAAAACAACTGGACATACTATTGCACTGGTTGTTGAGAAAAAATTTTTTAATGATCAGACAGATTTGAAAAACAACCAAATATAACTTCCTGAAATTAACAATATCTGAAAAGTTTAATGGAAATGACTGAAAGAGACACAAGGAAACATGCCTCTGGGGAATGGAATGTTTATCTATTGTTCACTATTTTGTATGAGGTACATGTTACAAGATTATATACAGTTGGCAAAACTCATCAAACTAGGGGCAAAAGAACTGTGCACTTTATCATATGTTAATAATACCTCAATTTTTAGAAAAAGCCAGGCTCGGTGACTCAGCCTGTAATCCCACGCCTTTGGGAGGCTGAGGTGAGTGGAATGCCTGAGCCCGCGGGTTCGAGACCCACCTGGGCAGCTTGGCGAGACCTCATCTCTACAATAAATCAAAAAATTAGCCGGGCGTGGTAGTGCGCACCTGTAGTTCCAGCTACTTGGAAGGCTGAGGCGGAAGGATAGCCAGAGCCCAGCAGGCCAAGGCTGTGGTGGCTGGGAGTGGCCACTGCACTCCAGTCTAGGCGACAGAGTGTGACTCCAACTCCAAAAAAAAAAAAAAGAAAAGCTCAATGGGAAAATTAAACAGAATAAATATATCCAAGAGAGAATTAGAGAATAATAAATATGCAGAATGCTGCTTAGAGATACTTAAAACTAGAAAATATAAAAAAGACGTTAAGAAATCCAAGAGTAGGGAGTCAGGTTCAACATAAATTTAATCAGAGTTCCAGCAAGACACTGAAACTAGAAAGTGAAAGAAAGACAATATCCAAAAGTTAGTGTACAAGAAGTCTCCAGAACTATAGAAAAACATTAAACCTCATTTTTAGGAATCTTAGAAAATCTAAGATTTATCATAGTTAAACTATAGTTCACCAAGGAGACCCAAACTTCACCTCATGCAGCCTATGTGGCTAATCCTGACTTATGGCCCACATTTCATAATAAAATATTTTTTTTAAAAAGCAGCCAGATGAGGTCCCTCTTGTCTATCTTATCTCTTATGCCATGGACACTTGGGGTTTTGATCAGGAATTGGTTGCCCATTTCAATTTCCATAAGTATGTCTCCTGCATTTTCTAAGGTTCTTATAGTTTGAGGTTTTAGGTTTAGGTCTTTAATCCATTTAGAGTCGATTTTTGTGTATGGTGATAGGTAGGGGTCCTGTTTTAATCTTCTGCATGTGGTCAGCCAGTTTTCCCAGCACCATTTACTGAATAGGTTCTCCTCTCTCCAGTGGTTGGTGGTTGAGACTCTGTCGAAGACGAGTTGATTGAGAAATTGAGGTTTTGCTTCTGGAATCTTTATCCTGTTCCATTGGTCTATATGCATGTTCTTGTACCAATACCAGGTTATTTTAATTATTATAGCTTTATGATAATGTTTAAAGTCTAGAAGTGTGATAGCTCCCACTTTGTTTTGTTTTGTTTTGTTTTTTGGATGATTGTTTTGGCTATTCATGTTACATATGCACAATGGAATATTATACAACCATAAATAAGGATAAAATTATGAACTTCACAGCAACTTGGATGGACTTAGAGTCTATAACATGGAGTGATCTATCATAGAAACAAAGAACTGAGTATCAAATGGTCTCACTCATAAGCAGACTTTGAACAATTATCATGATATTATAAGAAAAAGATTGGCAGTAACAGGCAACTGCCAGGGCAGAGTGAGGGGGGCCAGGATTGGCAGTAGTGGGAATCTGCCAGGGGAGGGGGCCATACCTCGTCAACAAGGGTACCTGCATAATGAGCATTTGTATACCTAACTCTGAATTGTACCCCACATCTTTAAAATAAAAAAAATTTAAAATAAAAAAATCAGCCAGAAATTAGAGAGATTACTTGCATAGTCATAACAATAGCTAACATCTCAACAGCAGTAGTGAAGCTAGAAAATAATCTATTAAGGCAGTCATGCCTAAGTGATGACAAAAAAAATACTAAATTCCAGATACTATTGCATTTCTTCATAAAGCGAAGTATGTAATACAATTGAAGATAGGCACCTTCTCTGGCTCAAGTTGTTGTCTTATGTAGATCAGGGAAGTGGAAAAAATGGTGATTCTCAATCTCCCCCAACTAACTAGGAGATCCTTAGAATTACTGTTACTCTCTAGAAAGTAGGAGACCAGAATTATTCCCATCAATATTTAAGCTGAAGTACATAATGGCTGCCAGATTATTACTAAATTCTGCTGGGAGCTAGACAGATCTGGGTCACAGGACCAGGTCTTGGGAACTCTCAGTCAATTACGCTTGACCAAGTCTTCCCAATAGTCTTAAAATAATGTGACTTTACATAGTATAAAAATGAATATTTTGGGATCATGTTTCCTGCATTATGTTAGAGTTTTGCTGTACCATCTCAAAAGTGTACACCAATGTGAGCTATATTCCAGAAAAAGAGATGAAATAAAAATATTTTCAGCTATAAAAATCTAGTTTACCATTATTAGACTGTGACTAAAGGAAATTTTCAAGGATGTATTTTTTGAAGAGAGAAAAATAGCAAAAAGAACTTCTGACACACAGGAAGGGATATGAGTGAAACAAAAAGTGAACATATGGATGAATTTTAATGAAAGCTGACTCTATAAAACAATAACAAAGTGTCTAATTTATGATACTAATATAAAGAGAGAACTAAAGGGGATCTATCTAGAAGCTTGTTAGGGGTAACTAGAATTAAACTATCCTAAGGTTCCATATTATTCAAGAGGAAGGTAAAAATATTAATTAATCTTAATCAGTATTAAGTATATATTTTAAAATTTCAAAGTTTGCCACCAAAAGAACAAGAACAAAATAAATATTTTACAAGCCAGTAGAGAGGGGAAAAAAATACTTAAGCTAATTCAGATAAAGGCAAGAGAGAAAAAAAAAAAGAAACAGCAAAAGCAAAAGAGAAAGAATAAGATAAAATAGACCAAGTAAATCTAAATATATTGGCAATTGGAATAGATAATAATAGACTCTCTAGTTTAAAGGTATAGATCTCAGACAGAGTTTTTTTTTTTGTTTTTTTTTTTGATTGGAGTCTCACTCTGTAGCCCAGACTGGAGTGCAGTGGTCGCTCCCGGCCACCGCAGCCTCGACCCACTGGGCTCTGGTGATCCTTCCGCCTCAGCCTTCCAAGTAGCTGGAATTACAGGCACGCGCTACCACGCCCGGCTGATTTTTTTTTTTTTTTTAATTGTAGAGATGAGGTATCACTGCCCAGGCGGGTCTCGAACCCGCAGGCTCACACAATCCATTCACCTCAGCCTCCCAAGGGCGCGGGATTACAGGCTGAGCCACCGAGCCCAGCTTCAGACAGAGTTTTTAAAGCTACGTGTTACTTGCAACAGCTATACCCAAAAAAATGAAGACACAGAAAGGTTGAAAGTAAAAATGTGAAGAAATTATAAAAGACGTATAGTTGTGTTTCTATCAGACAAAAATTGACTTTAAAGCAAAAGGCATACTGGAGAGAAATAGAATCATTGCATAATGTTTAGTTTTCTAGGAAAATATAATAATTTTATATTTGAATACATTCAATAAAATAGTTTAAAATATATAAAGCAAAAAAAAGCATTACAAGTAGAAAGAATATCTACTATGTTACTGAAAAAATTTAACACACCTCTCTCAGAAGTCGATAGTAAGTGAATTTTTTTTTTTTTTTTTGAGTTGGAGTCTCACTCTGTTGCCCAGACTAGAGTGCAGTGGCCCACTACTGCAGCCTCAACATGCTGGCTCCGGCAATCCTTCCGCCTCAGCCTTCCAAGTAGCTGGAATGACAGGCGCGTGCTACCAGGCCCGGCTAGTTTTTTTCTTTTTTGATTTATTGTAGAGATGAGGTCTCGCCAAGTTGCCCAGGTGGGTCTCGAACCCGCGGGCTCAGGCAATTCACTCACCTCAGCCTCCCAAGGCATGGGATTACAGGATGAGCCACCGAGCCCAGCCAGGGTATGAAATATTTTGATAACATGCTTAACAACCTTGGGCTATATAAGATTTATGGAGAACATACAATCAACAATTGGGTAACATATTTTTTTTTTACAAATATTCAGAGAACATTTATGAAAGCAAATTACATGTAAAGCAAATTTAAATTACTCTTGAGAATTACTATCAGAGAGACCAAATTTTTCTAACCACGATGCAATGTGTTTTAAGTTCCATATGTTGGAAATTAAGAATGTGCACACATACACGTGCACACATGCAGTTCTCTAAACAATTAACGAAAAAAGAAGGAAAAACCCCTGATGGGAATTACAGAATATTTAGAACTAAATAGTAATGGAAATATCACTTCACCAAACATCAAATCTTGTAGGACATTGGCAAAGTGATGCTTAGAGAAAATTTTTTAGATTTAAATATTTAGACAAGCGAGGACCCCAAACACCAGTATTTATTTATTAGAAAACTGTGTATTCTTACATATGTAACCTTTGGTCACCTTCAAAATAATCTCCGTTTGATGCAATATACCTACTGAGACGCTTTTTCCACTGCTCAAATGAGTTTTTGAACTTGTCAATTTTGCTGCTTTTTAGTGCTTCTGCCATTTTTTATGTCACCTTTTTCATATCAGAAAAATGTTTCCCTTTTAGGACTTTTTTCATCTGGGAAAACAAAAAAAAGTTGCCTGGGGCAAGATTGGGTGAATAGGGAGGGGAGGGCATGGGGGTCATGCTGTTGTTGGTCAAAAGCTGCGGATCACTCAGCGTGGTGTGGGCAGGTGCGCTCATAAATCACCCATCATGAAATGGGCAAACGCATTGAAAGAATCTCCAAAGAAGAAGAAAAATTCACTGAAGCTGAAGACAGCGTTTCACAACAACACTAGCCAGTACACTGATGCCAATGGGTTCCTAGAAAACACTTACCTAGTAGTAGATGTCTATACTACAAGATATCTACCCTCTAAAAGATTATTCCAGTTTTCTTAGAGCGGTTTTCCCTCATACATAATAGAAAAGTGGAAATGGTGAACCTAATAAGGTAAGAAAACAACTTAGGAAGTTAGCAAGAAGAATAAGAGAATAAGCCCAAATAGGGTCTAAAGCAGTAGTCCCCAACTCCCTGCCCCCTTCTGCCTGAAATATATGGATAGGCTTCATAAAAGTGGAAAGACCTCATTTGTATGATGAGATCTAAAATAAGTGGATTCCCTAAGACTGGTGATTCTCTTTTTATCAACAAGTTAGCAAAAACTTTCTGACACCCACAGACTAAAACACAGTCTGAAACATAAGAAAAATTATACTGCATATGCATATATAACTGTATATGCATAGAATATCTCTGAAAAGAAATAGCTGGTTGCCTCTGGGAAGAGAAATTTGGTGAAACAGATATAAGGAAGATCTATTTTTCCCCTTTCCCATTTACTCCCTGTCTTTTTTTTTTAATTTTATAACATATGTACATATAGATTACCCAAAACGATTGAAATAAAATATATACCCTACATCATATGATTTAATAATTTTGCTTTTAGGAATTTACCCTAGGATCTGTACATCTGTGCATTTGCACATCTGTACATGTGCAAAATGATTCATGTATGAAGTTCTTTCTGCAGTGTTGTTTGTGTAGAAAAAGATTAGATATAATCTTAAGTTCTTTGATTTTTAAAAAATGGGTAAAATAAATTATATACATCTATATGGGATTATACTATGCATCCATAAAAGAGAATTTAAAAACTCAGTATTTCCTGATGTGGAAAAATCTCCACATACTATTTAGTTCAAAATGTTAAAATAATAGAGGGACGTACAGTAGGTTATCATTTGGGAAAATTTATAACTATTTCCATATATACTTAGTTTACTTATATATTGTGCATCTATCTAGAAGGATATATAAGAAATTAATAACATTAAGTTTTAGAGGAAAACGTATGGCATGAAGATGGCATGAAGACAAGGAGAGAAATTTTCCACTGTATATCTTTATCTTCTGAATTGTAACCATGTAAATATATCATCTATGTAAAATATATAGAATGTAAAAATTCAAAAGTAAAGACAAAAATTTACTTCTAAACTAGTTTTCTAAAGTTAGTACTTGAAATAAAAATGAAATAATACTATATATACAGCAAAGAAGTAAAAGATATGTATTTCTATTGCTAATTTTATACCAATATGTATTTAAATGTTTAGACAATTAACAAGTTCCTAGATCAATATAACATCAAAATTGGTTCAAAAAGAATAAATAAATAATTATTAAAAAGACATTGAGCCAGCAATGTTTAATTGTTCCACAAAGAAAACACCAGTCTGAAAGTACTTTATAGTCAAATTCTACCAAATATTCAAGAACAATAAAATTTAAGGTACAAAAGGAAAGGAATTTTTATGTTTTTCTGTGCTATATCCTCAATCTCTACAATTTCTGGCGTACAGTATACTGCCAGTTCATGTTACAGGACTACTATGAATTTAATTCTGAAAACAGACATGAACAATACAAGAAAGAAAAATTAAAGATAAATTTAACTGATGAATATATTTACAAAAGCAGTCAAGAAATTATATTGAAGCCATAAATGTGTTTTTAAAAGATTATATATGGCAACCACTTCAGGTCCCCTCCCACTGTGGAAGCTTTTCTGACTTCTCAATAAATCCTTCTTTCTCAACAACAACAACAACAAAAAAGATAATATATATTTACCAAGTTGGGTTTCTTTTTTTTTAAAATCCGATGTTCACTTTATTTTGTTAATCTTGTAAGGACGCCTTGTAGGTTAAAATTCCCAGTTGGCCGTTTTTTGGCAGCCGCACCTCTTGGGACTTCGCAGATCGTTCGGAGGTCTTGGGCCTGATGAGAGATTATGGGCCCTCCAGGGAAGCACGAGAGGTAGAGGCGGTGGAAGGCTCCTCGCTCAGCTGGTCCTGCATTGGCTCCCTGAGTTCGTCATGCTCCCTGGGATTACAGCCGGATACTGATGGCTGTCCTTATTCCTCAGGTTTTCCCATTTTTTGACAGGCTTTTTTGGTCACTTAACGATAGATTGTTTTTCGATTATATCCTCGACGTGATCTTTTTACCTTTCTGGCTCTCTTGGGGATGTGGCAGTTCCCCCGCAGGTCGGTTGAGTGATGGCCTTCCGCTTCCTCCTTTCTTTCTGGCTCAGGGTGGCTCCTTGTCACTCATGCTGGTGGAGTCTTCCTTTCCAGCCACTCTTGCTTTTAGGACTACAAGGATGGCTTAGCATTAGAAAGTATTTTATTTTATTTTATTTTATTTTTATTTTTATTTTTTTGAGTTGGAGTCTCACTCTGTCGCCCAGACTGGAGTGCAGTGGCCGCTCCCGGCCACCGCAGCCTCGACCTGCTGGGCTCCGGCGAGCCTTCCGCCCCAGCCTTCCGAGTAGCCGGAATTACAGGCATACGCTACCATGCCCGGCTAATTTTTTGATTTTATTGTAGAGATGAGGTCTCACCTGCCCAGGCGGGTCTCGAACCTGCCGGCTCAGGCAATCCACTCACCTCAGCCTCCCAAAGGCGCGGGATTACAGGCAGAAAGTATTTTAATGTAATCATCACATTAAGATTTTACAGGGGAAAAGCCACATAATCACCTCAATAAATGCAAAAAAGGGCTTTAACAAAACTCAACATGCATTCACAATTAACAAAAAAAAAACTTAACAAAGTAGAAATACAAGTAAACTTCCTAAACCAAGCAAATGGCATCTTACCAAAAATCTGAAATAAACTTTGCTTCAATAGAGAAATGTTAAAATTACTTTCTGTAAAATCGGTAACAGGACAGATTTTTCTAATAAAGGAACTCTTTTTTAGCACTAGAAGTCTAACCAGTACAATAGTACTAAAGAAAATAAAAGTCATAAAGATAGGAATAGTAGAAACAAACCTTTCATTATAATTATCTGTATAGAAAACCCAAATAAATCTACAGAGAAATTAATAGAATTAATAAGAAAATTTCACAGTGGCTAGACTAAAGTTCATACACAAATATTGTGCTTCTATATAATAGCAATAAAAAATATTTTAAAATATATTATAATTACTATCAAATATATAAGGTGCCTAGAAATAAATCTCCAAAGCATAGGCAATGTTTTCATGGAGAAATTATAAGCAAAAAGTGAAAGACAATAGAGAACTACGGAAATGATTATTTATACCATATTCATAGGTACTCTTTACAATAAAAATATCAGTTGACCTCCATTTTATATATAGATTCATGCAATGTCAATTAAAACCTTTGCTGCTTGTCAGGAAATGTTATGTAACTCCAAAATTCAAAGGAAGTGCAAAGAAAAATACAGAAGAAATGCAAACAGCCCAGAAAAAATTAAAAGCCAAAGAAGACAACTATATTACAAACGAACTTGAACTCATTGATAGCTACAGAACACACCACATAACAAGTAACAAAACAAAGAAAAACACAATAATAAAGGAGCAGACATAAACCCTAACATATAAATAATTACCTTAGATATATTTTGTGTTATAAATACACCAATTAAAAGACAAAGATTGCAGAGTAAATTTAAAAATATATTGCCCAACTATACGTACCTACAAGAAACTCACATGACACAGGTAGTTTGAAAATAAAAGAATAAAAAATAATATATTATGCTAATATTAATCCAAAAGTAAATTGGGTTGATTAGGTTAAAATAAAAAAATGAAAAAAAGATATGCATTACACAGAATAAAATATCTAAAGTAGCTATATTAATATCAGAAAAGTGAACTTCAGAACAAGGATTATCATGAATTAAAAGGGATGTTTGTTAACAATAATAACTTTGTCAAGAAGACAAAATATCCTAAATGTATACTCACCTAATCACAGTGCCTCAAAATCATGAAGTAAATACATAAAGTAAAAAGACAGAACTGAAAAGAGAAATGAACAAATCTACAATTATAACTGAAAACTTCAACACTCTCTCCTAGTAAGCTTTAAACAAGTAGACTGTCACTAAATATATATCTAAATATATATAGAAGATTTGAACAACACTATTAACCAACTCGACCTAATTGACACAGAGCTCTCTACCCCAAGATAGCAGAAGGTACGTTTTCCCCAAATAAGCAGAAAACATTCAACAAAAAAAGATCATGTGAATAACCTATTACTAAACAATTCTACTTCTAGGTATAAACTAGAGTAATATACTTGACTATGTGGCTTTTTGCTTCAGGAAATATGTATAAACATTTTTATTACAACATTGTTCTTAACAGAACAAATAACCTGAAACAACACAAGTTGTAATGGTGGTATATTAACAACAAAAACTTTTAAAATAAAAATAAATAAATTATAACTCCTTATATTAATAGGAATGAGCCATAGAAATATGATGCAGAAAAAGTAAGTAGCAGAAGATTACATAGTTAATAAGTTTTAATTTTAATAAATCTCCTAAGCAGGTAAAATTAAAAAATATATTGTGTGTAGATATATATATTACATACATATATTCTGTAAGAATACACACATATATATAATATGCTAAATAGGCAAACAAAGAAGTTATAGGGAAAAGTTAGTATTATGATTACCTCTGGGTGACAGAAAGGGGGTTAGGATTTGGGGGAAATACAAACTATTGATATTATTTTTCTTAAGCTAACTAGTGGGTTTATTGGCATTTACTTTATTATGTTTTTTAACTTAAAATAACATATTTTAAATGTATAAAATAATCTACAATTAAATTTTAAATTGTTTCTAAATATAAATAAACAGAAAAACTAATAGAAATATATTATAAAAATGATTCAAGAGAAGCTGATAGTTTTGGAAGCTAAAGGAGATTCAACATATACATAATTTCAGTCCTTATGCTTGAACTTACAGATTGGAATTATACAAGAAGAAAAATATTGTCATCTACAAAAGAATTAAAAGCTCACGTTATCTTTAGATGCCTAGCATAGTCAGTGTCAGAAGACAATGGAGCATGTCTCACTGCTTTTTACTTTATATAGTCTGTGAAGATTGACTTTTTTTTAAGAAAGTATATAAATCCTATCTAAAACTTTATGGAGAAATAGAACAAAGTTTGAATAAAAATGCACAATGCTGGACATTAGAGCGATTGTCTATCTCTCTTTTTTACTCTCTCTCTCCTTGGTCAAGTTATTTAGCCTGTTCTAACTTAAAGTTTTAAAAACTGTGGAAATCACAACCGCAAAGGTACGGTGATGGCCTGGCTACCAAGACTGGCCCTGAGAAGGGTTAGGTGTTTCACATCCAGTATCCAAAAAAAGGTAGACATTAGGTATGATACAGTAGGATGTCCACACCAGGAAGACCCAATGTGATAAGCAAAGGAAGTACTGTCAGGTGAGGTTAATAGGAAAAGTTGGATGGCAATGTAAAGCATAGGCTTTCAGGTCATGCCTTTGTGGATTTAAATCTGAAATCTGCCACCATACTAGCTATGTGATCTTCGATAAATCTTATAACTTCTCTTATCCTCACTTTCCCCAACTGTAAAATGAGGATAATAATTTTACCAATATAATTAAATTTCTTGTTGTTTGCAAAATACCATAATGGTGCTTGGTACAGAGTTGGTGTTTAATAAATTATAGTTAACACTCCTCAACAAATTTTAAGCCTCTTCAGATGTGAGTCAGAGAATGATGAAGTGCCCTGCCCTCATTTAGATTGGTTGGGAATGAACAAGAATGAGAATGTAGGAAAAAGATATTTCTTATGCCCCTGTAAGGAGCTAGGTAAGGCAGGTGCAGACATGGTGCCTTTTAATCACAATTTTGTCATCTGTACAATAAAACAATTTGACCAGACAATCTCTAAGGACCTCATAGCTCTTAGTTCTGAAGCTCTCTGATCTGTGAACCAAATCTAATGTGCATTCTATGTTTAGAATTGATATATTGTTAGATCATCTGGGAATAGCTAAAATTATATCATCTATTGATTTATATAAAGGGTTATGGTAAATGACCTTGGATAAAGAATATAATCTAAAATGATATTTGTAACACCAAATGAAGTGTAAAGATTTAATGGCTTATCCTTTGGACTAAAGACCTCTTAGAATTATATATTCCTAGAGTTTAAAGGGATCTCAGAAGCCATCTAGTCAAACCTTTCAACCAGTGGAGGAACCACCTCTAAGGCATCCACACAATGCTCACAACCTGGCTTGAAAATATCTGACAACAGTAACCTCTTTTCCTTACAAGATATCTTTTCTATTTGTAAAATTCTGTGGCTAGACCACTTTTTATGTTTATCTTGAAACCAGAACTTTTTTGAACCCAAATCTCTTTCTTCTTGGATGTAAACAGTCATCGTATTTGAAAACAATGATCAAGTTTCCCCCTTAATCTTCCTTCTAAACTGTACATTCTGAATTAATCCAGTCATTCTCCTATAAACAGTTTTCAGACCCCACAACATCCTACTGCATCCCCCCATAGCTCAGTTCAAATGTGGTCCCTGGTGTAAGAGGAATGGCATCATCAAGATGGCAGAATTTGAGGTCACCCACTTATACTCCCCCACAAAAACAATAATTGTACATCCATCCACAGACAAAAGTTTCACTGTGGGAGTCTCAAGATTCAGGTAGAAGACTGAGGAAACCTGGTAGAGCCCAAACCTAGAAAGGTTGTTTTGAGAGTGCAGACCAGTGCCCAGGTGGCAGACCTACATATTATGCTACTGAGTTCCAGCCTCAAAATGGCCCCATACCCCAAGGGAGTTGGTTACAGCCCCATTTGGCTTTGAGTCTGCAACCAAAAACATCTGCTAAAGGGTTAAATGGAATCGTGCACATGAGTGTGCCAACAAAGAGAGTTGTTGTTGTCTGTCCGTTAATACCAATCTTAGCAGTAAACCTGAAAGTCACCCTATGACTCAGTTCCAGCCCCCATCAGCTGAGATCTCAACCCAGAACTGCTCCAACAAGGACCCAGAGGATAATTCACCCATACATCACAGCCTGAGAATCTGAGCTTCCATGACATTTTCACCATCCTTCATCCCACAAGAACCTAAAAGGGCCCAGTCTCAGGTCTGGCCCCCTCCTGCTACAGTTAAGAGCTACATACCCATCTGTGCTAACAAAATTGGCTCACCAGTCTCTGTCCCAGAGCAGATCCTGAGAAGGCCCAGTCTCAGCTTCAGTCCCTCTCACTAAAGTCAGGGAACAGCCTCATTTGTGCAGGGACTTGTGTAGAGATACATGCCTGGCTGAGAAAATGAGACAAGCTCAACAACCTCCATTTTACAGCATATCCTGAGGGGGCCCAGTCTCAGCAATAGTTTCTCTTGCTGCAGTCAGTGAGCTGTCCTCCCTGTGCAGTGATCTGCTGGGAGGTGTGCACCTATCTTGGCCACTGGGGTGGGATCATAGGTCTCTGTCCCAAAACAGATCCTGAGGGGGTTCAGTCTCAGCTCCAGCCCCTCTCACTACAGTCAGGGTACTATCCCATCTATGCAAGGTGCTGCTGGAAAGTGCACCCATCTGGGCCACTGGGATAGGCTTCCAGGGTTAAGTTCCTGACTGACTTTCCCTCACAACCTAGTTAAATTCTTTGGGCCTTCCCCATGTCCATCTAGGTCAGAGGGCCACCCTAATCTCAGAGCCTCAAAAGACTCACAGCAAACCTAAGCTTAAAGCACCCAGTAGTGATGAGGAAACTGCAGTGGTTACAGGTTCAGGGAACATAAAAGTCAGTCTGTTTATAATATCTGGCAGGCCCAATAAAGAAAGATGAATCAGACGAATCGGACTGCAAAGACTGAAATAAATACCTAATCCTTAAATGCATAGGCAATCTTGCATGTCCGCATACACCAAGAACATTCAGGGAAATACGACCTCACCAAGTGGAAAAAATAAGGCACTAGAGACTAACCCTAAAGTATATGGAGACATCAGATCTCTCAGACAGATGATTCAAAACAGCTGTTTTAGAAAATAAACTTCAAGAAAACAGAGAAACAATTAAGGAATGTAACAAAGAAAATGAAATAATTTTTAAAATCTAACATAAATCCTGGAAATATAAATCATTCCATAAAAAAAGATACTTGCACATACACATTTATTACAGCACTATTCACATTAGCAAAAACATGAAACCCACCATGCTGCCCATTGAAAGTGGGCTGGATTTTTTAAAAAGTGGTACATATTATACAGTCATAAAGAAGGACAAAAGTCATAGACTTTAGGGGTTAGAGGAAGATGGCAGCAGAGCCAGTCAGACTAGGCAAGTCCCAGTGTGAGTGAGTGAGTGTATGGAAAATTTTGCATACAAGTAGGTGAATAAGTGGGCATGTGAGTGGCTGACTGAGTGGGGACTCTGGAGCAAATGCCCAAGGCTCTCCTGGTGAAGCAGTTGATGCTGCAGCTGCTCAGCTTGGACCCTAGTGACTTCCCAGGGCACAGAAGCCAAGTGCTATGTTTACTTACTTATCTAATCAACAAAGCCCTTCCTAGAAAGACGCTATCAGGAGAGACTGACTGAATGGAGACTCAGGAGTAAGTGGCCAGGGTACTCCTGGTGAAGCAGCTGGTGCCACAGCTGCTCTGCTTGTTCTCTAGCACTTCTCAGGGTGCAGAAGCTGAGTGCCATTTTTTTAAACCAACAAAGGCCTACCAGGGAAGAAGCTGCCAGGAGAGACTGATGACTATAGGCTCTGCTTTGCCACTGCAATGGGAGAGACTGTTGGCTCCAGGAAGTGCCTCATCACTGCAGCACCTGGCCAAACACTGGCAGCAAGGACTGCAGAGGGAGCACAGTGAGGGAGCCCAGAGGCAGAGCCCCACTGGAGGAGACGGAAGAGGCACCCTGCCACCATCTTGGGCAGGAAAGTGATCTGGCTTGTTCACCATGGAGCAACAGACTCAAACTCAGTGACCAGTGGATTAACTACTTAGAGGTTGATCATGACCCAGAAGGAATACCCTGAAAGCACAAACTCTGGAGGAACAAGACAAGTAGAGTCAGGTGCCCCACTTCCTACCCTGATTCAGCCACAGGGCAAGGGGTGTGACCAGAAAAGGATGAGGAAGACTTCCAAAGAGATCAGTTATCAGTCTGGGGCAGACCCAATGCTCTCCTCCTCAGCAATCCTCAAACATCAGACCCACACAGCTGGGGCACAACTGAGAGGAATAGATCCAGGCGGAGCCTGGACATCAGCCACAATAGGAAGCCTGTACTTCAAAATAAGCCTGGCTGGGGCATTCCCCACACTGCCAATACCTGAGGAACAGACAATCCCACATCTCCCCACTACAGGGGGATCCCCTTGACCATACAAGAGTGGGAAGGAAAGACTGAAGTTCCACCCACCTCCACCGCCCCCTCCTCCTTTCCTGAGCCAGGTACTGGGGAGATTGTGAATGGGCTGAAGCTCTGCAGAAGACAGCAGAGAAGCAGCTGAGAGGAACAATTACAGAACCTGTCACAAGAGAGCAGATGTTTTAATTGTCTGTTTGTTAGGTTTTTAAATTTTTAATATTTTTTCCATGTACATGAATGTGTATGTGAAGATTTGTTCTGCATATCCCACCCTTTTTTTCTTTCTCCTTTTGTTTTTTGTGTTTTTGTGTTTTTCTCCTTTTTGTTTATGTGTGTACATGAATGACTGAGTGTTAATCTTTCAGGTGTTTTTGTTAGTTTGTTTTTGCCTTTTTGTTCTTTTTTTTTTTAGTTTAATGTGTGTTTGAATATATATGTGAGGGTTCTATTTAAATTTATTTTTTCTCTTTTCTTTTTCTATTTTTTCTTTTTTTTCTTTAATTCTCTTTTGCTGTTTCTTTCATTTTGTGTGTGGGGTGTCTGTGTGTGTGTGTTTGGTTTTTCTGTCTTTTTTGTTGTTATTATTGTTTCTTTTGTTTTGCTTTATTATTCCAGTTTGTTTTGGTGTGTGTGTGTGTCTCTGTGTGTGTGTGTGTGTGTCTGTTTGTGTTTGTGTGTGTGTGTTCAATTATATTTTGCTTTGGTTTCTTTCATTGTTCTGTGTTGTTTTCTTTTTTAAAAAATGTTTGTCCATCTTATTTCATTCTACTTTTCTCTGTTCTCCTCATTACTGTTCCTGTATCTTGGACTAAGAAGGTGCACAGACTTACTCATTGCATCATCATATAGAGTGTTGGTGTGGAATCGGTTTCAGGGAACTCATACCACAATCAGTGAACATTGTGATTTCCAGGTCGTTTCTGAATCCTAGCTACCCATCCTCCATTTGATCTGACTCTCAAAACTACAAGAGACAGCAAAGCTTTCTACCCACAGCCCCCTATTTCAAAATAGAACAAATCCAGAGACCAGATTGGGGAAGAATAGAGGGCTGAGCAAACATCAGAAGGAAAAACCTCTCCCACAGACACTGAATAACAGAATTAAAGATAAAAGCAAGAGATCTGTCACAAATGAGAAAAAAACAAAGGATGACCACAGGTAATTTCAAGTGTAACAAAGAAAAAACTCCTGAAAAATCAGAGCTCAGAGCCCAAACAAAGGAAGTCACCAACAACTGGTCACAGAACATGGCAGGGATTAGGGAATCAATGGAAAGAGTGACTAATACTCAAGAAAGACAAGATGCAACACTGAAATAAATTGTAACAGAAATTTTGGCAATAAAAAATTTCATCAAGGAAATAAAAAACATGACAAGCATAGAAAGCAGAACTAATCTAGCCAAAGAAAAAAATCCCAGAAATTGAAGATGAGAACATGGAATTAACCCAATCTGTAAAAAAACAAAGAAAGAAAACTCAGAAAGAAAGAACAAAACATATAAAAGACATGTTCAATCTATCAACAAGATATATCCCTCCTAAACATATATACACCCAACACAGGAGCACCAGCATTTATAAAGTAACTACTTAGTAAGATAAAAAAAAATATTGACTCTAACACTATTATAGCAGGGGACTTGAATACCTCACTATCAGCCCTAGATAGATCATCAAGGCAAAAAATCAACAAGGAGATCCAGAACCTAAACTTGACTTTCGATCAAATGGACTTAATAGATACCTACAGATTATTCCACCCAACAACGACAGAATATGCATTCTACTTGTCACCACGTGGTACATACTCCAAGATCAATCACATCCTTAACCATAAATCAAGCATAAACAAATTTCATAAAGGTGAAATATTGCCATGCATTTTCCAAAACTACAGTGGAATAAAAATCAATAAGACAAGGACACTAAACAGCATGATGTAAACAACTACTAGGTCAACACTGAAATGAAAACAGAAATTAAAAGATTTCTGGAAAAAAATGAAAATGAAGAAACATCTTACCAAAACCTCTGGGATGCCATGAAATCAGTTCTAAGAGAGGAATTTATATCTCTACAAGCAAACATCAAAAAAATGGAGAGATCACAAGTTGAGAGTCTAACAAATCACCTAAGGGAGCAAGAAAGAGAAGACCTCCAAAATCCTAACTTTAAAGACTGCAAATCACCAGACTAATACAGGACATAGAAGAAAAAAAAATCATAGAAAACATCAACAAAACAAAACTGCTACTTTGAAAGAATTAACAATATTGATGGACCCCTAGCCAGAATGACCAAGAAAAAGAAAGAGACAAAGCCCAAATAAACACAACCAGAAATACAAAAGATCAAATCACAACTGACCCAAAGAAATACAAAAGATTATCAGAGATTATTGTGTACACCTATATGGAAACAAACTTGATAACCTAAATGAAAAGGAGGACTTTCTGACATTACACAACCTTCCCAGGTTGAATAAAGAAGACATTGAGACACTAAATAGACCAATAACAAAAAAAGAGAACTACAGTCCAATATCTGTTATGAACATAGATGCAAAAATCCTCAACAAGATTCTAGCCAATTGGATCCAAAAACACATCTCAAAATCATCCACCATGACCAAGTAGACTTCATTCCCAGGATGCAGGGCTGGTTCAATATTTGCAAGACCATAAATGTAATTAAATACATCAACAGATATAAAAGCAAGAAATACATGATTATATCATTAGATGAAGAAAAAGCTTTAGATAAAATCCAGCATCACTTCTTGATAAAAACCCTAGGTATAGAAGGAACATATCTCAACATAGTAAGTGCCATCTATAATAAACCCACAGCTAACATACTGCTAAATGGACAGAAACTGGAAACATTTCCCCTGAAATCCAGGATAAGACAAGGTTGCCCACTCTCAACCCCTTTGTTCAACATTGTGTTGGAAGTTCTAGCTAGAGCAATTAGACAAGAGAAGGAAATCAGGAGTATCCAAAGAGGAAAAGAAGAAATCAAGTTATTCCTCTTTGCTGATGATATGATCCTATACATTGAAAATCCAAGAGAATCTGTCAAAAACTTGCTTGCACTGATAAAGGACTTTGGCAAAATATCAGGAACAAGATAAATATGCAAAAGACAGTTGCATTCATATACACCAACAACAACCAGGTAGAGACTCAAATAAAAAGCACAACCCCATTCATGAAAAGCCACAAAAAAATAAAATACCTCGGCATCTTCCAAACCAGAGAAGTGAAAGACCTTTACAATGAGAACTACAAAACACTGCTTAAAGACATCCAAGAAGACACAAACAAATGAGAAAATATTCCATGCTCATGGACAGAAAGAATCAACATTGTTAAAATGTCCATCCTACCAAAGGCAATCTAAGATTCAATGTAATAATACCCATTAAATTACCAACATCATTCTTCTCAGACCTGGAAATGAAAATGCAGAAATTCATATGGAAACATAAATGACCATGAATAGCCAAAACATTTCTTAGCAAAAGAAGCAAAGCAGGAGGTATCGCACTTCCAGACTTCAAACTTCACTGTAAGGCTACAGTAATCAAAACAGGCTGGTACTAGTACAAGAACAGGCACATAGACCAATGGGACAGAATAGAGATTCCAGAAGCAAAGTCTCAATTTCTCAACCAACTCATCTTTGACAAAGTCTCCAACACCAACCACTGGGTAGAGAAGAACTTATTCAGTAAATGGTGCTGGGAAAACTTACTGACCACATGTAGAGACTGAAACAGGATCCCTACCTATCCCCATACACAAACATTAGCTCTAAATGGATCAAAGTCCTAAATGTAAAACCTCAAACTATAAGAATCTTAGAAAACACAGGAGACAGCCTTATGGAAATTGGAACTGGCAACCAATTCCTATTCAGAACCCTAAATGCCCATACCCTAAGAAATAAGATAGACAAGTGGGACCTCATCAAACTAACAAGCTTCTGCAAAGCAAAAGAAACCATCAAGAGAGCAGAGACAGCCCACAGAATGGGAAGAAATATTTGCCAACTGTATATCTGACAAAGGCCTAACATCTAGGATCTACAAGGAACTCAAACTTGCCAAAAGGAGAAAAAACAAACAGCCCCATTAAAAAAGGGCAAAAGACATGAATAGACACTTCTCAAAAGGAGATATACAAGCAGCCAACAGACACATGAAAAAGTGTGCAGCCTCACTCATCATCAGAGAAATGCAAATCAAAACCTCACTGAGATACCACCTAACCCCAGTAAGCATAGTCATCATTAATAAAACAAACAACAGATGCTGGTGAGGATGCAGAGAAAAAGGAATGCTTCTACTCTGCTAGTGGGAATGCAAATTAGTGCATCCTCTTTGGAAGACAGTGTGGAAATTTGTGAAAGAACTAGAAATTGACCTTCCATATGACCCAGCAATTCCCCTATTGGAAATATACCCGGAGGAACTCAAACCATTCTACAAAAAAGATACCTGCACACATATATTTGTTGCAGCTCTATTCATAATAGCAAAAACATGTAACCAGCTATGTTGCCCATCGAAACTGAACTGGATTAAAAAATGTGGTACATATGCACAATGGAATATTATGCAGCCATAAAGAAAGACAAACATATGAACTTCTCAGCAACTTGGATGGATATAGAGTCAGTCATACTCAGTGATCTATCACAGAAAAAAGACCAGAGTACCATATGTTCTCAAAAATAAGTGGACCTTGAACAATTATAGTACTATAAAAAAGGGATTGGCAGTAGTGGAAAACTGTCAGGGGAGTGGGGGTGGGATTGACAGTTGAGGGAAACTGCTAGGGGAGGGAGAGGCATACCTCATCAAAAATGCATAATCAGCATTTGTATACCGAACCCTGAATTATACCCCACATATTCATAATAAAAATTTTTTTTTAAAAGTGAGCATAAGACATGAATGGACACCTCTCACAAGAAGATATACAGGAATCAACAGAAACATGAAAAAGTACTCAGCCTCACCAATCATCAGATAAATGCAAATCAAAACCACACTGAGATACCACCTAACCCTAGAAAGAATGGTCATCATTAATAAAACAAACAACAACTGATGCTGGTGAGGATGTGGAGAAAAAGGAAAGCTTCCATTCTGCTGGTGGGAATGCAAACTAGTGCAACCTCTTTGGAAGGCAGTGTGGAGTTTTCTGAAAGAACTAGAAATTGACCTTCCATATGACCCAGCAATTCCCCTACTGGGACATACCCAAAAGAACTCAAATCATTCTACAATAAAAGATAGCTGCACATGCATATTTATTGCAGCACTATACACAATAGCAAAAACATGGAACCAACCATGCTGCCCATCAAAACTGGACTGAATTTTTTAAATGTAGTACATATTTGCAATGAAATATCACAAATCATAAAGAAGGACAAAAATGTGGACTTCACAGCAACTTGGATATATTTAGAGTCTATCATACTCAGTGATCTATCACAGAAACAAAGAACAGAGTACCACATGTTCTCATTCATAAGTGGACCCTGAAAATTTACCATAATACTGAAAGAAATGGATTGGCAGTAGTGGGATACTGCTGGGGTGGGGGTGCAGGATGACACAACATCAAGGTGTATCTGATCTCAGATCAGGCAAAGTGGGGACCAAAGGGAGGCCCAAACTTTACCTGTATAATGACCATTTATGTACCTAATCCTGAATTTCATCCCACACCTTTAAACTTAAAAAAAAAAAAAATCCTGGAGATAAAAAACTATAGTGAACAAAATGAAAAATGCAATAGAGAGCATCAAAATCTGAATTGATCAATAGAAGAACCAGTAAGTTCAAAGACAGACTATTTGAAAATACACAGTCAGAGGAGAAAAAAGAATGAAAAGTAATGAAGGAAATTTGTAGCATCTATTAGACTACAAAAAAGAAAATTGTGTGATTATTAGAACTCAAGAAGGAGTTGAGAAAGACAAAGAGGTAGAAATGTTATTTAAATAAATAATAATGAAAAACTTTCCAAAATGGAAGAAAAATACAAATATCCAGGTACAGAAAGGTCAAATGCCATGAATCAAATTTAATTTAAATAAGAATACCCTAAGACATACAAACTCTCAAAAGTTAAATACAAAAATACAATACTGAAAGCAGTGAGAGAAAAGAACGAAATAACATATAAGGAAGTTCACTCCTTCAGTATCACTCCATCACTATCACTGATGAACATAGATGTAATAATTCTCAAAAGAATACTATAACACTGAATTCAATAGCACATCAAAAACATGATCAAGTAAGGTTCATCCAAGTAATGCGAGGATGGTTTAGTATATGCAAATCAATAAATGTTATTCATCACCTTAACAGAATGAAGGACAAAAAACATATGATCAGCTCAATATGCAGAAAAATCATCATCTGTTAAAGTTTAACATTCCTTTATGTTAAAAACTATCAACAAATTATTTACAGAAGGAACATACCTAAATACAGTAAAGGCTACATATGACAAACTCAAAGCCAACATCAGACTGCATAGAGAATAATCAAAAGCTTTTCCTCTAAAATCTGGAACAGGCAAAGATGTCCAATTTCACCACTTCTATTTGACACGATACTGGAAGTCCTGGCCAAAACAATTAGATAAGAAAAAGAAATAAAAGGCAACCAAATTTGAAAAAGAATAAGTCAAATTGTCCCTGTTTGCAGATGATGTGATTTATATATATAAATAGACTCACCAAAAAACTGTTAGAACTAATAAATAAAACAAGTAAAATTTCAGAATAAAAATTCAACATACAAAAATAAGTAGAGTTTCTATATACCAATAGTGAACCATCTGGGGAAAAAGGTGAAGACAGCAATCCCATTCACAATAGCTACACACAAAAAAGATACCTAGAAATAAATTTAACCAAGGAAGTGAAAGACCTCTACAATAAAATATAAAATACTGATGAAAGAAAATGAAGATAACACATATAAATGGAAAGATATTCTATGTTCATGGATAGGAATAAATAACATTGTTAAAATGTCCATACTACCCTAAACAATCTACAGAGTAAATGCCATTCATATCAAAATATCAATGACATTTTTCAGAAGTTAGAAAATAAATACTAAAATGTTTATGAAACTGCAATATAATAGTAACCAAAACAGCATAGTACTGACATTAAAAACAGAAATATGGAACAATAGAATAGAATAGAGAACCCAGGAGTAAATCCGGGCATTTACAACCTACTGATTTTTTACAATAACACCAAGAACAAACACTGGGGAAAGGACACTGGGAAAAGGGTGCTGGAAAACTGAACATTCACATGCAGGAAAAGGAAATTAGACCCCTATGTCTTACCTCTTACAAAAATCGACTCAAAATGGATTAAAGACTTAAATTTATGACCCAAAACTATAAAAGTACTAAATGAAACCATAGAGAAAATGCTTCATAACATTGGTCTGGGCAATAATTTTTTGGGTAAGACCTCAAAAGCACAAGCAACAAAAGCAAAAATAGACAAAATTATATCAAACTAAAAAAAATTTCTTCACAACAAAGGAAACAATCAACAGAGTGAAGAGACAACCTACAGAATGAGAGAAAATATTTACAAACTATGTCTCTAACAAGGGATTAATATCTAAAATATACAAGGAACTCAAAAACAAAAAAAAATCCATTTGCAAAATGGGCAAAAGATCTTAACAGACATTTCTCAAAAGAAGACATACAAATGGCTAACAAGTATATGTTTAAATGCTCACTATCACTAAAAATCAAGGAAATGCAAATCAAACCTCAGTGAGATATCACCTCACCCCTGCTAGAATGCCTATTTTCAAAGATACAAAGTACAAATGCTGGTAAGGATGCAGAGAAAAAGTAACACTTATACAATTGTTGATTGGAATACAAAGTAGTACAGCCACTATGGAAAACAGTATGGAGGTTCATCAAAAAATGAAGAATTGAATCACTATATGCAATCCATTACTGGATGTATATCTAAAGGAAATGAAATCAGTATGTTGAAGAGATATCTGCTCATCCATGCTTATTGCAGCTCTATTCATAAAAGTCAAGTTATAAAATCAACCTAAGCATCTATCAATGAATGAATGGATAAAGAAAATGTGGTATATATACACAGTGAAATAGTATTCAGTCATTAAAAAGTGAAATTTTATCATTTGCAACAACAAGGATGAACCTAGAGGACATTATGCTAAGTGAAATAAGTCAAGTATATAACAACAGATATTGCATGAGCTTACATGTGGAATCTAAAAACGTTGATCTCATATAAATGGAGAGTAAAAGAGTAGTTACCAGAGACTGGGGAGGGTAAGGGGAGGATGGGGAGACATTGATCAATGGGTACAAAGTTACCATTAGGAGGAATAAGTTCTAATGTTTCATTTTACAGTATGGTGATCATAGTTAATGATATACTGTATATTTCAAAATAGCTAGAAGAAATGATTTTGAATGTTCTCACTACAAAGAAATGATAAAAAATGTTCACAGTGATGGATATGCTGAATACTCTAATTTGATCATTACACATTGTATTTATATACCAAGACATCACACTGTACCCTGTAAAAATATACAATTATGCTCAATGAAAAATGAAATAAAACCTTAAAATGTGGCTCCAGAATTAAGAATAGGATTCCAAATATTGCATAAGATGGAACACTCATTCCCACTGGGTGAGACACAATGCCCTTCTTCATGCTGCCAAAGAATGGCTTCCTATTTGGGAAGTCCCACTACACTGTGTATTCATGTTATACTCATTTCTTAGGTCATGGCATCCTTATCTGCCATACAAGGACTTAGGGCACAAGATCAGTGGCTTTTACACTTCTTTTAAGTTATATGAACTCCTTCTTCAAATGAAAATGTATGTGGATCCCCAACAAAGACAACAAGAGCAATGGAATTGTGCTGGCTATGCTCTGCCCCATTTGATCCCTGCCCACTCAGGAAACCACTCCATTGCTCTCTAAGGGTGCCTATAAGGCATTGCCCAGAGGGCCCTAAGGATCTGTGGAACACAGCTTATGGATCAGTGGACCGCTTGATCTCTCTTATAATTTCCTACAAGTCCTGAAATTATAAAATTATCACCCAAAAGCAAATACAATTTTTCAGATGAACTGTTGCCAACATTTGTTCAAATCCTAGATCTACCACTTTTTGGATATAAGATGTTGAAAAAATTATGTTGCCTGTCTTCCCATTTGTAGATTTGGAGAATAATTACCCTTGCCTTACATAGGTGTTATGAGTATTAAATAATTAAACACAGACAAAACCCTTAGAATAGTATCTGGTACTTAGTAACCCTCATATTAGCTGGACTTCAATCTTGACTTACATAATTAAATTTTGGAACTTAAACTCAGTACATTAAGCTTTTCTATATTTAACTTTTTTCTTCTTGGTATGGACTCAGCATTCAGGATTCAGCCTCAAGATAATTTTAAATCTTTATTCCCTCATCTTTTTCCTTAACTACCACTTCCAGGATTGTGCCACCTGCATTTTTGATAAGCAAACCTTCTGAACTTTCATTCAGATCACCGATTTATTTCCAAAGATCAAATATGACATTATTGATTGTCCATAGTTAGAAAGATAACATTTAGCCAGTATGTGAGGGGTTATCAAAAATCTTTGAGCAAAACTTAGTAAATTACAAAATTACAAAATTGTTCCAGAGTGACTTCCAGGGGTCAGACATTCTGAAACAAAGTATAAATGAGCACATTATTTATCACAGTGAATTAGAAGTAAGTTTTAGAGACTAGTAATTAGCTAAATTTTGAAGCAGCCCAACCAATTTTGGAAGTGCCTAGAAATCAAAGAAAATTTTAAAAATCACAAATGATAAACTACAAAGCATTAAGAAATTTTCTGAGTAGAAATGAGTTTCTATTCCTTTACTAGTTTCTAGGACTCCATTCAATTCAAAACACTTTCTTTTTGTTTTAATTTTAAAGATGTGGGGTACAATTCAGGGTTAGGTATAGAAATGTTCATTATGCAAGTACCCTTGTTGATGAGGTATGCCCCTCCCTCCCCTGGCAGTTTCCCTCAACTACCAATCCCACCACCCCCCTCCCTTCCCTAGCAGTTTCCCACTACTGCCAATCCCTTTCTTATAGTATAACAATAACTGTTCAAGGTCTGCTTATAAATAAGAACATATGGTATTCTGCTCTTTGTTTCTGTAATGATCACTGAGTATAATAGACTGTAAATCCATCCCAATTGCTGTGAAGTCCCTATGTTTGTCCTTTGTTATGGCTACATAATATTCCATTGTGTATATGTACCACATTTAAAAATTTTTTTAATTTTAAAGATGTGGGGTATAATTCAGGGTTAGGTATACAAATGTTCATTATGTAGGTGCCCTTGTTAATCAGGTGTGCCCCCCCTCTTCCCCAGGCAGATTTCCACTACTGCCAATCCTGTTTCCCTGCCCCCCTCCCGGCAGTTTCCCACTACTGCCAATCATTCTCTTATAGTATTATGATAATTGTTCAAGTTCTACTTATGAGTGAAAACAGTACCACATTTTTAAAATCCAGTCTAGCTTCGATGGACAGCATGGTTGATTCCATGTTTTTGCTACTGTGAATAGAGCTGCAACAGGCATGCGTGTGCAGGTGTCTTTTTTGTAGAATGATTTGCATTTCTCCGGGTATATTCCCAGTAGGGCGATTGCTGGGTCATATAGAAGGTCAATTTCTAGTTCTTTCAGAAATTGTCACACTGTCTTCCAAAGAGGTTGGATTTCTTTTAAAAATCTTTTTTATTATAGAGTTGTGGGGTACAATTGAGGATTAACTACATAAGTAGGCTGTATGCAGGCGAAATATGGGTTTCTAATTGGCTCTCACACCCCCTGGTAGTGGACCAGGTGCCCTTTGTGTTGTCACATGCCCCCTCCTTTCTCCTTCTCTCTTCTTGCAGTGCCCTGCAACTGCCAATCTCACCCTTGTGCTAATGTGACTAATATTCAGGGCCCACTTATGAGTGAGACTGTGCAGTATCCAATTCTTTGTTTCTATGATAGTTCACTTAGTATGATGGTCTCCAACTCCATCCAAGTTGCTGTGAAGTCCATGATTTTATTCTTCTTTATGACTGCATAATAATCCATTGTATATATGTACCACATTTTCTTTATCCAGTTCACTTAGCACCTACAAAATAAATCTCAACTCCCTAACCTGGCTCACAGAATTTTTCACAACTTTGACCTACCTGCCTCTCTCACAAATATGCCAATCACGGAAAATGTGTTTTCCTTTCCATAAATGTAAGATATACTTTTTTGCTTGTGCCATCTGATTTGCTATTCCTTCTGTCTATTAATATTTCCCCTCTTTCTGTTTGTGGCCAACTTTCATTTATTCTATGGACTCAGTTCAAATGTCATTGCTTCTGTAAAATATACTCCAGTTCTAAAATCATTTTTCCTTCCTTAAACTTTCCCAATGGATTTTATAATTCCTCTTTTAAAACCCTCACAAAGTGGTATTGTGTTTAATCATTTCCAAGTGTACCTCAATGACAACAGTTAGCTAGTAGACATTGCATGATACCTCAACTAACCCCCTCAGTTTGGGGTATACTGTAGAACTCAGATATATTGTGGGCAAATGTTATAAGTCTTACCCACCCTTCACAGTATTGTTTCTAAGGGAAAACATGAAGAATGTTCTAAACAATGGAACTTCAAGATAACTTTGTGAACACAATCGTATAACCTATTCATTCTTCCACTCAACTAATTTTTATTGAGCAATTACTGTGCATTAGGCATTGGTTTAGCCATAAGAGATACAACAGTAGGCAAATCAGTCAAATTATCTTGCCCTCATAGAGCTTATATTCTAAGGGGAAGATAACATAGGTAAAATATAAGGTATGGTAGAAAATGGTAATGGTAAAGAGAAAAAATAAATCATGGTGGAAGGATAGAAATCTGAGGGGAAAGGGTTGCAATTTTAGAAAAAGAAATCAGGGAAGACTTACTAAGATGGCACATTAGAGTGAAAAGTGAATAAGTGAGCCACGTGATTAGCAGGGCACGTAGAATGTCATGCAGAAAAAAGAGCAAGGTCTTGACTCACAATTATGGAAGCTGAAAAGCCCAACAGCATACCAACAGCAAAATGGAGAACCAAGGAAGCTGGTGGCATAGTCTAAGTCCAAAGGCCTGTAGTCTAAGTCTACAGTCAAGACTGAAGACCTGAGAAACTGGAGTGCCACTGGTATAAGTCCCACATCTGAAGGCCAAAGAACCAGGAGTTCTGATGTCTGTGGGCAAGAGAAGATGGATCCCCCAGCTCCAGAAAAGAAAGATTCACCCCTCCTCTACCTTTTTGTTCTATCCAGGTCAAAATTGGATGATGCCTGCCCACATAGGAGAGGGGAGACCTTTATTCATCTACTGATTCAAATGTGAATCTCTCTCAGGAACATCCTTACGTAATGACATACACAGAAATAATATTTTACTAGGTATCTAGGTATTCTTTTACATAGTCAAGCTGACACCTAAAATTAACCATCATAGTTACTACAAAGTCAAGGCAAAGGAAACTAGAAAGCAAGCACTGTAGAACCAACAATATAGTACTGAGAGCATTTTGTTGGCTCAAGACTCCTTTTGGCAGCCAACCATTCTTTCCCATGATTTTTTTCCCAAGAGTTCCTAAATCAGATGACCAATATAACCTCTTTGAGAGATTACCTTTATTATTATTTTAATAAGGAGTTATATTGTATATAAAATGTATTATTGAATGTATAATGTATCAAGACTCTGAAATTCAAATTAGCTAGTCCATAAAGGCTTATCAATGCTTCCAAAACTCACAAAAGCAATCACAAATAGATAAATACCAGGATGAAAGACTGCATATTTGAAACCATTTCAATTTTCTGGGTACTCCCCTTACTACCTTACTGGCATCATATAACACTGAAATGTTGGAGTTGCAAGAAAAAAAAAAAATGGACCAGGCTCGGTGGCTCAACCTGTAATCCCGTGCTTTAGGATACCGAGGTGAGTGGATTGTCTGAGCCCGTGGGTTCAAGACCCGCCTGGGCAACTTGGCGAGACCTCATCTCTACAATAAATCAAAAAATTAGCCGGGTATGGTAGCACATGCCTGTAGTTCCAGCTACTTGGAAGGCTGAGGCGGAAGGATTGCTGGAACCCAGCAGGTCGAGACTGCGGTGGCCAGGAGCAGCTACTGCACTCCAGTCTGAGTGACAGAGTGAGACTCCAACTCAAAAAAAAAAAATGATCTGAGTCACTGGGTCCCTGGAAGGCAACTACACAGGAGTGCCACTCAACCCACAGCAGACATTGATAAGAACAAGAAATAAATCTCTGCTGTACTGTCACTCACACTTCTTTTTCCTCACAGCACAGTCTAACATGACCCTTACTAAAACACAGACACACCAACTTAGTGGAGGTAAGCAGTTGGCCTATAAATGCCAATCCTTTAAGTCATCGCAAGCATCACAGATGCTTAAATAACAAGTTCTCCTAGGAGATGACACATAATTTGATCCACAACAATTTGGTTTTCATACATCACATCTGGTTTTCAGGACTACATCTGTGTGAATTGAGTTACCTCTATAATGATACTGTGTTTGCATCTGAGGAAATGGAGAGACAAGACTGACTGCAGGTTAAATAAAAAGAGCCCTAGTCTGTCTTGATTTGCTTTCCCAGCTCCTGTGATAACATATGTAAACATCCTGTAGGTAATTAGAATCTAAATTCTTCTTTCCTTTACTGATCCATGTGGCATTGGAATAACTTTTTAAAGCATCTTTCTCTGTAAGATTACTGTATATGATTTTTTAGATTTTTTAAAAATTAAATCTCAGCACAGTGAATAATGTACCTGATTTAGAAGTTCAAATTTTCCAGAACCCCTCAACTCAGTTAACAAAGCCAGTCTAGCTGATTTAGGCAATTGTTTTACTTTATAAAATGCTGTCCCCAAAGAATCCTTTATAGTCACTCAGAACCAGCATACAGTCAATTATTAGGGTTTCTACCTGTATTGCTCAGTCTGCACTTTCCCTTATTAATCTTAGCACTGCCCTTATTAATATGCTCAGTAGCCATTTTGCTGTTTGTGATACTGGAATAGAGATTGTTGGGGTGTTTACTTGGATTTTCTTTGGTTGCTTAACATTGGAGGAGGTAACAGAAATGGGAGCAGCAGGTTGATGTTTGAGTTTAGATCATGCCACCTCACCCAGATGTTGAAGAGAAGGCCATTGGAATGAGTCCTGCATCATGAACCTCTTATTGAAAGTATTTTCTACTTCATTGATAAAATGACAGGATTTATTAACCAGAATTTATTTCTACTGGTTCTTTTATCATCGGCCGTAAGTTTCCATAACAGCATCAGTGTCCCAAATATTTGTTAAAGGCTTAAACAGTTTCAAATGTATGCTCTTTTATTTAATTTACAGCTGTTTCTGAAAAGGCACCATTCAGTGTTAGATGAAATAGCTTATACCTCCTGTCATATTTCACATTTTGTTTTATGCTTTGGTAGATTTCATGGTGATCTCTTTTTAACCAATAAAATTTGTTTTAGGGAAGAAGGTACATTTTCTTAAATAGTCAGAGTGCAGAAAGAATCTTATATCATGAAAATTTTTCACAGGACTACGTATCAACAGCGGGCCCTGCAGAGCTTTAAAAATAGTCAGGCCTCTACATTTTCATAGAGGTTGGTTCTATTTTCTCGGTCTCATTTCACGAAGGCAACCATAGTAGAATGGGAGGCATGTTTGGCCTGGCCTCAGTTTACCTGACTCTGCCACTTGCAAACTATAACTTTAAGCAAATCCCTCAACTTCTCTGAGCTTCATCATCCTCATTTTTGGAGTGGAGCTAGTAATACCTATTCACAGGGTTATTCTAAAGAGTCGATACGGTATCCATGCCTGACACTGACTGGCTCAAAGTAGGCAACCAAGATATACAATTAGAGGGCACACACAATTTCCCTGGCATGAGAACTCATGAGTTAATGATTTACATGGAGCCTCAAGCAAAGTAGCATGGAAAACTCCAGGCAATTCTCCAGATGTTATACAGTTTACCTATGTCCTGAGTCCAGTGCTTATTTCTCAGTAATATAGCACAATTCAACTCGTTACTATTTTGTTTTGAAGCTGTTTATTTGTACCCTCCCCACTAAGAAAGAACCCTGCAGATTTCCTGCCAGAGTTGTGGTTTTCTGTCTTTCTCCACCGCCTCTTTCTCGTTCAGTGCCAACAGAGCACAAGAGGTACTGAATAAGAGCTTGATTTTAACTCAGATATGAAAGTATTTGGGACTGAGGTGAGGATGGCACTAATTCACTTACTCTTCCTGAGAGATTTAACTTGGAGACCCACCTCTGGAGTGCAAAGAAATCTTCTCCAAACATTCCCTATAAGAACCTATTTGCTTCCAAGTTTAAGGGCTGAGAGGAAACCCTCAGGTTTAGAGGCTAAATCACAAAGTAACACTCAGCTCTCCTCCTTTCAACCTACAGGGAAGCCCTTCTGGGGCAGAAAGAACATTGAAATGGAAAACAGGAATCTTCAGTCCCATCTGTACCTACATGATTCACAATCCCTGTCAACCCAACTAGTGCCTGTGGGATGGAAAACGGGGCAGCAGAGAGCATCATCTCAATCATTTGGAACAATGCTTCTCTCCTCACCATTCTCTGCCATCTAGGTGAGTGACTTTCAAACTCTGTTGACTGTAACCAACAGTTAAGAAATATATTTAACTTTGCAACCCAGTATTCATGCACACATGCACACACGCACGCATACACACACACAACTATCAAAAATGTAATGCAACAATTCTTACACTTACTGCACACAATGTACTTTATTTTCCACTCTATTGTACTCTTATTTCATTTTTTAAAATGCTGGTCATGACCTATAGAATTGGTTTTATGACTCACTAATGGGTCCCAATGTGTAGTTTTAAAAACATTGATCCAGATATGTAATAAGGAGCTACTAGCCTGGAAAAGAAGTAAATGAGGATCATACTTTAAATTACATGGAAGGTTTCAGTTTTGTTAAAATTATATATAATGTTCTGGAAGATAGAAGTACTTAAACTTATTTCTCTTATTAAATACAACTAAAAATCTTGGAAATCATATACAAAATAAACATAAAGCGATTCCAAAAGGTGAAGAGAAGAAGGCAGACTGGCTAGGGAACCCATGGGCCAAGAAATACCATGCTAGTGAGTTCTCTGGGTTTTCTTTCTGCCCCATATATGTCAGATTTGGAGCTGAAGAAACCAGCAACCTGAAAATGCCAATGAGTGCAGACAAAATCAACTCTCTGAAGGACCAAAAACAAAAGGAAGGAGGCCTACCAAGGCAGAAAACTCAGGCAATACCACTCTATACCAGACAAATACAATAGGTAGTACTGTGCCTCACTCCTACCTATGCCAGAAAAGCCCAAGTAGAAAGCCCAGGGAAGGCTATAACATGGCATCCTAATTCCAGCACCCAATGCAGTGATGTCAGAGAAGACTGCATAGGGGGCAGGGTCTTCCATCACTCTTGGTTGGTAATGAGTTCCTCCCACTCCTGTCCACAGTATCATTGGAGACATTGTAAGGAGCCTGGGCCTTCACCTCCATCCAATAGTACAAAGAAACCCCTCCCCTTCTTCATGGAATACACCTCTTTCCAGTAGTCACAAGGACACCCCCAATATGATGTCAGTAGAGGCCACATGACAAATGGCAATGAGGAACTTCTATTTTTTACAGCCAGGAGGTATCAGAGAAAAGCCAGAAATCCCTCCCACACTCCCCTGCCAACCCAACCCAGCATTAACAAGGAGTCTCCCCATCAGGTGTCAATGGAGACTGAGTGGGGAACTGGATGTTCTAGTCTCACATGGAAGTAATGAGTTGGTTAATCTCCTTCCTCTTCCCGAGGGGTGTCATAGAAATCCAATTAAAAACAATGTGTAAGTAAGATCTGGAGTTTCATAACATAACACTTAAAAGGCACAAGTTTAAGTCAAAAATCACTCACCATATCCAGAAACAAAGTTCTCAAACTGGATGAAAAAAAGAATAATTAATGGATGCCATCACAAAGATGACAGAAATGTTAAAATTATCTGACAAAAATTTTTAAGGCAGTCATCATAAAAAATGTTTTCTGTTGTCAATTACAAACATGCTTGCAACAAATGAAAAAATAGGAAATTTAAATGAAGAAATTCCAGCAAATAAATAAAAGATACAAAGAAGGCTCTAAGGGAAATTTTAGAACTTTAACCAAATCTAAATTTTCAACAGCAAAATAGATGAGACAGAGGAATGAATCAATAAACTGTAAGATAAAACAATAGAAATTAGATAATCTGAACAGAGAGAAATAGGCTGAAAAGAACAAAGACTCAGGGAATACCGGACTATAAGAAAAATATCTAGTATTCATGTGATTATAGGCAGGTAGAGGAAAAAGAGGGTAAGATTGAAAGATATACAGAGAAATAATGACTGAAAATGTAACAAATTAGGCAAAAGACATAAACCTGCAGATTCAAAAAGCTAAGTAATACACCATGACTTAGCTAAATTACAAGTGTGATTTATCCCAGGAATGCAAGAATGGTTCAACGTACATAAATCAATCTATGAAATACACCACATTGACAGAACAAAAAGACTGGGATGGAAGGAACACATGATTATCTCAATGCCTACAGAAAAATACATTTGACAAAATTTAATAGCCTTTCATGATTTAAAAATACTCCAAAACCTAGTAATAGAAAAAAATTCCCTGGCACGGTTTCCCTCACCCATACCAGCTCTGGCATGTCTCTTTATCTTCCCATTCTTCTTTCTCAAATAAACTTTGTTTTGAAACTTTAAAAAGTGGTCAAAGATATGGATAGGCACTTCTTAAAAGAACACATATGAGCAGTCAACAGATACATGAAAAAAATGCTTAGCCTCACTAGTCACCAAAGAAATGCAAACTAAAACCACACTGAGATACCACCTAACTCCAGTCAGCATGACCATTATCAATAACTCAAGAAACAACAGATGCTGGAGAAGATGCAGTGAAAGGGAACACTACTATACTGTTGGTGGGCATTTAAACTAGTACAGCCTCTGTGGAAAACAGTGTGACGATTCCTAAAAGATCTAAAAATCGACCTCCCATACAACCCTGCAATCCTCCTACTGGGAATATACCCAGAAGAACTCAAATCACTCTATGAAAAAGATACCTGCATGTGCATGTTTATTGCAGCATTATTTACAATAGCAAAAACATGGAACCAACCATGCTGCCCATCTAAAGAGGACTGGATTTTTTTTAATGTGGTATATATACATGATGGAATATTACCTACTCATAAATAAGGACAAAATTATGAACCTCACAGCAACTTGGATGGACTTTGAGCCTATAATACTGAGTGATCTATCACAGAAACAATGAACTGAGTATTACATGTTCTCATTCATAAGTGGACCTTGAACAACTATCACAGTACTACAAGAAAGGGATTGGTAGTAGTGGAAAACTGCCAGGGGAGGGCAGGGGCAGGATTGGCAGTAGTGGGAAACTGCTTGGGGGGGGCACACCTCATCAACAAGGGTACCTGCATAATGAACATTTGTATATCTTACCCTTAATTGTATCCCACATCTTTAAAAATAAAAATTAAAAAAAAACTTAAAAAAAGAAAAATAAATTCCTCGATGTGATAAAGGGCTTTATGAAAAAACAGTCATTAACATTACACTCAATTATGAAAAACAAAGCTTTCCCCCCAAGATCAGGAACAAGATAAGGATGCCCACTTTTACCACTCCTAGTCAACATTTTACTAGAAGTTATAGCCAGAACAAGTAGGCAAGAAAAAGAAATAAAAGATATTCAAAATGGAAAATAAGAAGAAAAATTTTCTATATCCTATAAACTATAAGATACTATATGTAGAAAATTCCTAAAACTCTACAACAAAGCTACTAGAGCTAATAAATAACTTCAACAAAATTTCAGGGTACAAACAAACACAAAATTCCTGTAACTAAATGTACTAATCTAATCAATTAATAAATATTTAGAGAATGCTCAAAGGGTCCAGGATACCCCAGTGAATATATTATTATCAATATGGTAAACACACTCTCCATCCTCATTTAGTGCAAAATCAACACAAAAAAATTCATTTGTTTTTATACATCAACAATTAACAATCAAAAAAGGAAATTAAGAAACCAATTCCAACTAAATAGCATCCAAAAATAACAAAATACCTAGGAGGGGGTGGAGCTCAAGATGGCAACCAGACAGGTTGGACTGTGAGAGTCTCCACAAAAGCAAGTGTCCATAAAGACTCTCTGCGTGAGTAGGCATGCACTGGTGAGAGAGTGAGGGGAGACTCAGGTGCATTCACCCGGGGCCCCCCTCTGAGGGTGACTGCAAGCCCCCACCACCCTGAGATTGGAGTGCAGGCACACAAGATTGTCTGCTGTTGTTCCCCAGATGCTCCTGAGAAGAACCTGCCAAATCCAGCTGATTCCCATCGCCTGGCACCTGGCCCACACCATCACCTGTTAGAGTAGATCACCTGGAGCCCCGAGCTGATCAGTGATGAGGATAGGGGAGAGCCGGAGAGGAGCTCCATGCCCGGTGAGGAGACACCAATGGCAACCATTTTCTCTGTCCCAGGACCAGGTAGAGATCTGCATTGCCCCACCCACCTCTGCCCATCTCCATCCAGCCACCCACTTGGGACCTAAGGTAATCTCATCAAATTGGGAGAGACAGAAGCCCCTCCCCCATGCTGGGTCAGACATAGACAGGTCAGATCTGAGTGGCAGACTTGACAGGGAGCAAGGTGGATCAAGATCCATCCTCCTTCCAAAGTAGGCCTGGGGAATCTGACCCAAGCTGTGATCAATCCTATCTGCCTGCACTGAGAGCAGAGGGGAGAGGCTAGAGATTAGAGCTGAAAGGACATTGGACTTACAGGAATGACCTCAGAGTGAGTTTGGCTCCTTGTTTTTATTTTTATTTTTTGTCTGTTTTGCTCATCTTTGTTTTTGTTTTAGTTTTTTTTCTCTTTCTGTTTTTGATGTTTTTGTACTTTGCTTCTGTTATTAATCTGATTTTTTTCTAGTCTTTAGACTTCCTGTTTGTGTATGGGAAGAGTACATCAATAGGCAGGTTTTTGTTGGACTGTGTGTTTGTATGATTATCCATATGTTTTAGGTTGTTTTTTACTCTTTTACATCTTTTTGCCTGTTTTCATTTGTTAGTTGGTATATCTGTATCTTTTCCCTCTTGCTCTTCTCTCTCTACCTTCCTCTTACACTCCCCACCCCCACCTTCCCTTTTCCATTCTTGTCCCTTTTCTTACCTCATTTGGCTTCCAAGGAGCAAATCTATACCCCCACTGCTTGGACAGATTGTAAGGCAGTAAGGCAGTGGAAAGTGGGTTCCAGGGTGCCCATACACCTGTCAGTGGATACTGGGATCTGCAGATAGATTTTTGAATCACAGCTACCCCTCAATTAAATCTCAAAACTGCAAAAAGTACAGCCCCCAACCCACAGTCCAGCTTCAGAATTGAGCAAAGCCAGAGGATCCACATAAGGAAAAATAGGAGACTGAGCAAACAAAAGTAAAAGCAACACTGCCATCCCTGAACAACAGAATTAAATAAGGGGGGGGGAAGGCAGGGGGAGGAAAGTCTATACAAATGAAGAAAAACCAAAAGAAGAATATGGGTCTCACACAGACCCCTGGGAGGTCAGACACTGAGAAAACAGACTTCAGAACACAAATAATGAAGAGCCCCCAGAATGACTGGTCTCAAACTATAAACCCAGATATCAAGACATTAATAGAGAGAATAAAAAGAATTGAGGAGAGACGAGAAGAAAATAAGGAGTTGATAACTGAGATAACAGCAGTAAAGAATACTGTGGATGAAATAAATAACAAATGGGTAAGTATGGGATGCAGAATTAGTCAAGCAGAAGAAAGAATCTCAGAGCTTGAGGACCAAAATATAGAAATAACCCAAACTGTCAAAAATATAGAAAAGAAGCTTAAAAAGACAGAACAAAACCTTCAAGAGATGAGCGATTATTTCAAGAGACTGAACCTAAGAGTAATTGGACTTCCCAAGGCAGAAAGAGAGATGGAGACCACCCTGGAACAAACATTCCATGAAATTATTCAAGAAAACTTCCTTCATCTCATCAGTAGTGTGACCATTCAAACACAAGAGATTTAGAGAACCCCTGCAAGACAACAAATGAGAAAACCAACTCCTATACACATAGTAATTCACCTAAACAAAGTATCAAAGAAAAATCCTAAAGGCAGCAAGAGAAAACGATCAGACTACTTACTGGGCAGACCTGTTAGAATAACAGCAGATTTATCTACAGAAACACTTTAGGCTAGGAGAGCTTGAAGACCAATCCTCAAAGTTCTCAAAGATAAACAATTTCAACCAAGAATAACCTACCCAGCTAAGATAAGCTTCATCAGTGAGGGAGAATTAAAATCTTTCCCAGACATTCAATCCCTAAAAACCTGTACTGCCTCTAGACCAGTTCTACAAGAAATACTTAAGAAAGTATTATACACAGAAGAAAGAGAAAAATGAATGACAATGTTCTTCACAAGAGTGCAGGAAAAAGATTGAAAACACTCATGAGTCAGCCCAAAAATAAAAAAAGACAACAAACAGAATGCCTAGGAATATGTTTAATAAAGGCAGCGAAAGACTTGTACACTGAAAATACAAAACATTGCTGAAAGAAATTCAAGAAGAGCTAAATAAAGAAAAGTCTTCTCATGTTTATGGAATGGAAGATTTACATATTGCTCAACACAATCCCTATCATAATTTCAGCAGATTTATAGCAGAAATGGAAAAGTCTATCCCCAAATTCATATGGAATTACAAGGGGCCCTGAGTCACCAAACAATCTTGCAAAAACAGAATAAAGTTAAGAGTACTCACGCTTCTCAATTTTAAGTTTACTACAAAACTACAGTAATCAAAACAGTGTGGTACTAGCATAAGGATAGGCATATGGACCAATGGAATAGAATTGAGAGTCAAGAAATAAATCTTTATATCTATAGAAAATTTATTTTTGCAAGGTTGACAAAATCATTTAATAGGAAAAAAATAGTCTTCAACAAATGGTGGTGGAACAACTTAGTCTCTACATGCCAGAGAATAAAGTTTGACCCCCTACCTCACACTATATACACAAATTGACTAAAAATGGACAGACAACCTAAATATAAAAGCTACAACCATAAAACTCTTAGAGGAAAACATAGTGATAAATCTTCACAGTGTTGAATTTAGCAGTGTTTCTTATATATCATACTAAAAGCAGGCGCAACAAAAAAATAATAAATTGGTCTTCAACAAAATTTTTTAAATTGTATGCATCAAGGAACATTATAAAGGGATTTTTAAAAAGTGAACCATCTGACAGAGCCCTAATATCTAGGATCTACAAGGAACTCAAATGTGCCAAAAGGAAAAAAACAAACAGCCCCATTAAAAAGTGGGCAAAAGACATGAATAGACACTTCTCAAAATAAGATATTATAGACACTTCTCATTCAACAGACACATGAAAAAATGCTCAGTCTCACTAATCATCAGAAAATGCAAATCAAAACCACACATATGCCACCTAATCCCAGAAAGTGGCCATTATTAAATTAAACAACAGATGCTGGCAAGAATGCAGAGAAAAAGGAAGGCTTCTACACTGCTGATGGAAGTACAAACTAGTGCAACCTCTTTGGAAAACAGTGTGGTGATTTCTGAAAGAACTAGAAATTGACCTTCCATATGACCTAGCAATCCCCCTATTGGGAATATAACCAGAGGAACTCAAATTATTGTACAAAAAAGATGCCTGTGTACTCATGTTTATTGTGGCACTATTCTCAATAGCAAAAAAAATGGAGCCAACCGAACTGCCCATCGAAACTGGACTGGATTTAAAAAAATGTGGTACATATACACAATGAAAAAAAATTTTTTTTTGAGTTGGAGGCTCACTCCATTGCCCAGACTGGAATGCAGTGACAGGATCATAGTCACCCCAGCATTGATCTGCTGGGCTCTGGAGATCCTTTTGCCTCAGCCTTCCAAGTAGCAGAATCTACAGGTACTAGCTACCATGCCTGGCTAATTTTTTTGATGTATTGTAGAGATGAGGTCTCACCGTATTAGCCAGGCTGGTCTCAAACCCGCAGTCTCAGGCAATCCTCTCACTTCAGCCTCCCAAAGTGCACCCATAAAGAAGAACAAAAATATGGACATCGCAGCAACTTGGATGGATTTAGAGTCTATCATACTCAGTGATCTATCACAGAAACAGAAAACTGAGTACCACATTTTCTCACTCATAAGCAGACCTTGAATAATCATCATACTATAAGAAAGGGATTGGAAGTAGTAGAAAACTGCTGGGGGGGTAGGATGGTAGTACTAGGAAACTGCCAGAGGACGGGGGGCACACCTCATCAACAAGGGAACCTGCATAATGAACATTTGTATACCTAAACCTGAATTGTATCCAACATCTGTAAAATTAAAAATAAATAAAAAGTTAAACTTTCACAGAATGAGAGAAAATACTGGTAAAGTATATATCTGATTAAGGGTTTAATATCCAGATATATTTTAAAAACTGCAAGTCAACAACAAAAAGACAGGTAAGCTGGGCTCGGTGGCTCAGCCTGTAATCCCACGCCTTTGGGAGGCTGAGGTGAGTGAATTGCCTGAGCCCGTGGGTTCGAGACTGTCTGGGCAGCGAGACCTTATCTCTACAATAAATAATTAAAAAAAAAAATCAGCCGGGCATGGTAGCGCATGCCTGTAATTCCAGCTACTTGGAAGGCTAAGGCAGAAGGATTGCCAGAGCCCAGCAGGTCGAGGCTGCGGTGGCCAGGAGCGGCAACTGCACTCCAGTCTGGGTGACAGAGTGAGACCCCAACTCAAAAAAAAAAAAAAAAAAGACAGGCAACCCAATTACAAAGTGAGCAAAGGACTTGAATAGACATTTCTCCAAAAAAGATATACAAAGATCCAATACAAAAGATGCTCAACTTCATTAGTCATTAGGAAATCAAATTCAAAACCACAATGATATACTACTTCACACCTACTAAAATGGTTATAATTTTACTAAATTATTTTTTTATTTTTCTTATTTTTTTTAATTTTAAAGATGCAAGGTGCAATTCAGGATTAGGTATACAAGCGGTCATTTTACAAGTAAAGTTTGGGCCTCCCTTGGATCCCCACTTCACCTGGTTTCAGATCAGGTCCCCTTATTAATGTTATGTACCCCACCCCCTCTTCCCTGGCAGTTTCCAGCTACTGCCAATCCTTTTCTTATAGTATTATGGTAAATGTTCAGGATCTGCTTATGAGTGAGAACATGTGGTACTAAGTTCTTTGTTTCTGTGATAAATCACTGAGTTTACAGACTCTAAATCCATAGGATAGCTCTAATTTTTAAAAGGTGAAAGACAAAAAGTATTGGTGTGGAGGTGGTTAAATTGCAACCCTCAGATATTGCCTGTGGGAATGTAAAATACCATGACCACTGTGATAAACAGCTTTATGGTCTCTAAAAAACTTAAACACAAGACTACCATATTACCCAGCAACTTCACTCCTAGGCATATACCCCAAAAAATTGAAAGCAGGGACTCACACAAATATGTGAATGTCAGTGTTCATAGCAACATTATTCACAAAAGTCTTTCAAGTGCCCATCAACAGATGAATGGATAGACTAAAGGTGGTACGCACATAAAATGAAACATTATTCAGCCAAGAAAATAAATAAAGTAATTATATATGTTACATTGATGAAATTTGAAAACATTTATGCTAGCATCTAAGCTGCCAGAGACCAGCTCCAGTCAGGTTCAGGGTACTCCAAAGGTGGAGACGGCATCGGCGAGTGGGGGGAAGGAGAGAGAGAGAGAGAGAAAGAAAGAGACTGGACTCCAGTCTAGTGCAGAAGTGATGTGTGTTATTGGGAATTACAAGGGGTCTTTTATACACAAAGTCAGATGTGGGAGGGGCATCCCCCACCCACCAGAAACCTTAATCCATGAAAACTTAACCAATGATTGCCTTTAAACCCCTTTTCATATGATAATCTTAAAATCCCATAACAAAGGATAACCTAATCTGTGACTTACATATTCTATAAACCTTTTTCATCCTAAGCTGATTGATTTATGCCAAGTTAAACAATTCTATAGAAGCTTAAGTATTTACTTTACAAACGAAAGTGGCCCATCCCAGAATGTTTGGAATGTGGCCCAGTCCAAAGTTCACAGTGGGCTACCTGCAAGTAACCCAGCCACATTCTTTCAACAAAATGGCTGTTTTCTAAAACTATATTCTACAATTTACACCTTCAATAAGTCCTAAGATCATGACCCAGAAGCCTGTGACCAATACTAAGGCTCTTAGATGTGACATGAGTTTGAATTATAAGTTGTGTGAAAGTCAAAACTGCAGTTTGTGGAAGAATGGGAGAAATGAGCTTCTAAAGTTAGCTTGTGTCCATCCTGATCTCAGAGTTTTTATGTTTTGAGCTCACAGGAGCTTAATCTGGTTAGTGCTGAGTAGAAAGGGGGAGGAAATGGGGTCAATAGCTCCCAAACACATCCTAGTGGTCTCAGGGTCAATGGCCCTTCCTGATCCCTAATGCTCAGTGGGCCTCCATGGCTGGCTCCTAACATCTCCCCCTTTTTTATTTTTTAGCATGAAACCATGAAACTCCGTGTTGTTCTTCTTTAGCACTCTGAAAATGATTGGGAGTAAACACAGCAACAAAAGAATCACTGCTCTGCAAATTCCCACATTGATGAGTATAGACATTAATGATTTTTGATTATCAAATGATGCCTAAATTTCTTGATGTAATTTAGTAAGGTCTATGCTCAGGTCTGAATGATTCCAAATTCCAAGTTACTTTGTCCCAAGTATGGACAGATTTAAACTCAGAGTGACATTGGAGAGCCAATTTCTTTTTTAAGGTCACAAGTTCTTGCCCTACTGCTAAAACTCCTTCCTCCAAAGCACTAACCTTACTTTCCAACTTCTGGTCTATGATTTCCTGAATAGCTATGGCAATAGAAACATTTTTAGACAGCCGATCAGCAAACGTAGTTGTATGAACTTCCCTAGATAATGCTACAGCTCAAAAGTAGCTATTAAAGCTGTAACTCCTAAAATTAAAAGTAGCCAAAAATCTTTTGTCTTTCTAAAAGAGCATTAGTCTCATACAATATCTGTAAACCATATGCATCATACCAACGAGATGACAATTATACAAGAATCATCAAATAAATTGGCTGCTCAAGAATAACAAAACCTTTGTAAAAGGCATTAAACAATTCGTTAAAAATACACTCAGTACAAGACACATTATAAACATTGCTATGATACTCAATTTTAACAACTTAGTACTTATTTCATACTGAAAACATGTAAGAGAACTGCAAGCATCCCTAATGTGGTACTGCTGAGTTTGTCCAACAGGCCTAGACAGGCTGACTGGTTGAAGGGCTGCGAGGGCTCTCCACAAATGAGGTTGAATGGCTTGTCTGGTACCCATTCATTGGAGTGCCTTCTAGTTGCGGCAAGCGTAGAGCCATTAAAACCCCAGTCACTAATATATAGTCTTTCACCAGGTACAGTTTAGTCCACCTTAGAGTTATAAGCACAGTCTCTCCATTTCAGGAAGCCAGTATCTTGCTGGATGAGTGACCAGTCCTTTTCCATATCATTGAAGGGACAAGCAGGTACGCTGAGAGGTGGTGTCCATTAAACACAATTGAACAGTTAGGGTCACAGCTGTGATTAAGCAAAGACATACTAAGATACAGGCCAACACCCATGTCCTGCATCTCTGCAGTACAGATGGTGAAAGAGTTGCAGATCACCTTGTCCTGGGTTTTGCATCAGATACAGTCACACTTAAAGCAGTATTGGTCCCTCAGATGCTTCTGGTGCTCCTCACTGGTCATCAGCATATCCAGGTAGCAGATGGTGAGCTCTTCTCCCACCTCGATGTCTCGGACTGGACGCAATAAGTTTATCTTATGTTTTTGGTCCTGCATTCTTTTCTCCTCCCAGTTGTTAAAGACTTTAAAGGCTGTGTCCAATGATTATAGTTGAGGGGTTTGTGGGCCCTTTCTAATTTTTGGGGTTTGCACCAGTCCTGACTGAGAGATAAAATACATCCAAAAGAACTTGTCCTTCCAGTCTAGTCTGCTTATTAACACCTATTTTGTAGTTAGCTAACAGGATTCACTTATATGATTCCTTTACTTCCATCTGGGAAAGTTGAACTTGAGAGAAATTTATCATAAGAAGACAACAAAGAAGAATTTTTAACATCCTTTTGTCCAAGCCACCCCCTTGAGAAGAGACATGTGGGGGGGGTGAGAAGTCTGGAGGTTGGGGTTAGGTGCCATGGCCTTTGGCACCCACCCCTTCTCCAAAGGTAAAAGAGAAAGACTGGAGGCTGGGGTCAGGTGCCGTGGCCTTTGGTACCTGCCCCTTCTCCGAAAGTAAAAGAGAAAGACTGAAAGTCAGAGCTAGGTGCCATGGCCGTAGACGCCTGTCCTTCCTTCCCAGATAAAGGCGAAGGGACTCACAGAACAGATTACAAGAAACAAGAGTAGTAGGGAAAGCAGGAATTGGAGTTATAGGAGGAATAGGAGAGGACAAAGGAAGTGAAAACCCTTATTTTGTTTATATTTTTCTCCTGTCTATTCCTTTGATTCAACAGGATTCATGCCACCTGTCTCAGTCTTTGGGTTAGCGGAAGCATTTTGAATGAATCGATCAGGAATCCAAACAAGAGTTGACGCATCCTGTGGAAATATGCAAGCATATCCTCTCCCACTGGTTAGTAATATATCAGGCCCTCTCCATTGGCCTATGAGAAGATCCTTCCATTTTACCATAGGTTTAACATTTCCTTCTGGGTTCCAGTGTCTAGCCATAGCTGAATTGCCTGAAGAATCCAAATTTAAATGGTTTATAACAAATAAAGCATGATTTAAAGCATGATGAGGAGAACTATAACTAAACTCCCCCTCTTGTAATTTATGTATTTGATTTTTTAAAGTTTGATGGGCTCTTTCAACTATGGCTTGACCCTGTGGGTTATAAGGAATTACTGTGGAATGAAAAATATTAAATTGAGAACAAAACTGTTGAAAAGATTTTGATGTATATGCAGGACCATTGTCAGTCTTAAGTTGTTTTGGCATACCTAATTGTGAGAAACAAAAAAATAAATGTTGCACCACGTCCTTGTAAGCTTCTTCAGTTCTTGCTTATGCTAAAATAGCATGAGAAAACGTATCCACAGTAACATGCACATAAGACAATTTTCCAAATGTAGGTACATGAGTTACATCCATTTGCCATAATACATTAGGATTTAATCCTTGTGGATTAACTCCTGCTGGAACATTAACAAAAGTAGGACATGCTGGACAATTCTTGACAATCTGCCTTGCTGCTTCCCTAGGTATCTGAAACTCATAACATAAAGCAGTAGCATTTTGATGATGAATATTATGAGATAGCTGAGCTTGAGTGACTGCCTCTGTCTCCAAAGTTGCATAGATGTCAGGTTTTGTTAAATTATCAGTCAATTGATTACCCTCATGTAGAGGTCCTGGAAAGCGGAATGAGATCTGACATGGCCAACGAAAAATTGCTCTTTTCTAACATGAATCAATTGTTGCAGTTGTATAAGCAATTCCAAAATTGTGGTTTTACTAACAGGAATAGTTGCTGTCTCAATATGAGGAAACAGCCCTGGAACATAACGAGAATCAGTATACAAGTTAAATCTCTTGTCTTTTAGAGCAGTAAAGGCATATAAGACAGCTCTTAATTCTGTTTTTTGTGCTGAAGTCTCTGAAGTACTTAAAACATGAGGTTTGTCATTAATTACAGCCACTGCTTTACCATTAGAAGAGCCATCAGTAAAAACCAATACTGCTCCCTCGAGGGGGACTAAGGAACATGCACGAGGAATAATTACAGGATTACATCTCACAAACTGCAACAATGAATTTCTAGGCAAATGAAACAAAATTTGTCCTCTAAAATCAATCAAAGCCACTTGCCAATCATCATTAGTTTGCAACAAGGTTTGAAACTGAGTTTTGTCATATGGGATGATGATATTATCCACATCTATTCCAAACAATTCCATGCTTCTCTGTCTTCCTTTGATTATTAGCAAAGCTACTAAGTATGGATAAGATGCTAAAACTTTTTTAGAGGAAACCGGTAAATGTAACCATTCCATAGGTCCTTCCTGCCACAAGCATCCTGTTGGAGTATGAGAAGTAGCCAACACAATTAATTCCCATGGTATATCATAACTTACTCTTTTCACCCTTTGGGACTCAAAGGTCTTTTCCACAAAAGTTAAACCCTCTTTTGCCTCGGGTGTTAAGACTCTTTTAGAAGTGGGGGAGGGATCCCCCTGTAGTATATCAAAAAGACACTTTAAATCTGCAGTAGTGACATGTAAATAAGGTCTCAGCCAATTAATATCTCCTAATAATTTCTGAAAATCATTTAAGGTAACCAAATGATTCTTCCTTAATTGTAGAGGTTGATGACTCACAGTTTGAGTGTTTAACACTCGGCCAAAATAAGTAAAGGGCGGGTTGGTTTGAATTTTTTCAGGAGAAATTTTCAAACCACAATTAGCCAATGCTGTTACTGTTTCATTCAAAACATTATGCAAATGAGCATGATCTGCATGAGCCAATAAAATATCATCCAGGTAATGAATTAAACAAAGATTAGGATATTGGTTTCTTATATCCTGCAAGGTTGCATCTACAAACCTCTGGCACAAGGTAGGGCTGTTTTTCATACCTTGTGGCAGGACCTTCCATTGATATCTCTGGAACGGCTGCTTTAAATTATGAGAAGGTAAACTAAATGCAAATCTTTTACAGTCTTGAGAACTTAAAGGTATAGAAAAAAAGCAATCCTGTAGATCAATAACTATGATGTTATAATCAGCAGGAATAGCAACCAGAGATGGCAGCCCGGGCTGCAATGCACCCATAGCCTCTATGGTGGCATTAATGGCTCTTAGATCCTGTAAAAGTCTCCATTTTCCAGATTTCTTTTTCTATAACAAATATAGGAGTATTCCAAGGACTGGTAGAAGGCTCTATATGACCAGCCTCCAACTGCTGTTGAACTAATTCTCTTGGTGCCTTAAGTTTCTCTGAGGGCATGGGCCATTGCTCCACCCAATCTGGTTTATCATCTTTCCAGGTAATGGGATCAGCAGCCTCAGGAACAATAGTGGCCCCTAGGGTAATATTTGAAAAGCCAATACCAGACCGGTCTTTCCTCTCTACAACCTGAACAGGTCCTTTTATGCCCTGTCTGCTCCTTCCAAGTCCCTTTAAGGGATTGCATCCTATTTGTAGCATTTGCGCTGGCACCTTGTCATCTGGACTATACAGAAACATGCCCATTTGAGCAAAAATATCACGTCCCCAAAGTGTAATGGGGATGGAAGGAATGATGTAGGGACAAAAGGTTCCTGAAGTTTCATTATCCAATTTAAGATTTGATAACTTTTGGCTACAGAGGGCGCTCGACCAATACCAATGAGTCCTGATGGGGCTACTTGTGTTGGTCAGGAAGATGGCCAGTCTTTTCCAGCAATACAAGAAACATCAGCCCCTGTATCTAGCAGATCTTTAATTTTAACTCCCTGAATATATAAATCTTTTAGAGGTCTGGAGTTAGTAATTTCCTGAACCCAGGAAGCGAAATTGCTTGAGCCAAATCCAGAGTCACCCCTGGGCTTATCAGTTAGAGACTTGCCCATTCTATGATAGGGTAAGAGTAGTAACTGAGCTATTCTTTGACCTTCATAAAATTGTACGGTTTTGCTAGGGGGAGCAACAAGTACCTGGATTTCCCCTGTGTAGTCAGAGTCCACCACTCCAGGAATCACAGACACTCCTTGTAGAGACAAGGAACTTCTTCCTACTATTATACCCACTATTCCATCCGGGAGAGTGGTTTATAAACTGCTGGGTCTTCTGGATATGGCTTTCTACATGCAGGACAAAGCCCATTTTCATCTGTGTGAATGCGATGCCAACAAAAGCAGCAAATCTGGTAGCCACAGGTGCAAGGGGAAAAGTTGATATCATCTATCTCCAAGGGTTCCATGCAAAGAGGGCATTCCACAGGGTCTTCCTTGGCATCAGGACTGTGAGACATCTTCACTTTTATTAAACAGCAGCAAAAGTTTATAAGTTAAAGGTAAAGGAAGTTCAGCACTGAAAGCTGAAATGTAGAAATTTGAAGACCCGTCTGTCGTGCCTCGCTCTCCCCTCAGCCGACTCCATGCACTGCCATGTCCTCACGAGAGACCGCTGAACAAGTGTCTGGGGGAAACTCTTCAGAACCGGGCCTGACTGCTTCAGTGAGTCTGACCTTTATGGCCAAGAGAGGGACTCTCAGCTCTCGGTGGGTTCCACAGCCAGACAGGCCACCGTCTTACATTAGGGTAAGACTCCACCGAGCTCCCGTCAGTTGGTAGAGCATGAGACTCTTAATCTCAGGGTCATGGATTTGTGCCCCATGTTGGGTACCAATTGCCAGAGACCAGCTCCAGCTGGGTTCAGGGTACCCCAAAGGTGGAGACGGCATCAGCGATTGAGGGGAAGAAGAGAGAGAGAGAGAAAGAAAGAGACTGGACTCCAGTCTAGTGCAGAAGTGATGTGTGTTATTGGGAATTACAAGGGGTCTTTTATACACAAAGTCAGATGTGGGAGGGGCATCCCCCACCCACCAGAAACCTTAATCCATGAAAACTTAACCAATGATTGCCTTTAAACCCCTTTTCATATGATAATCTTAAAATCCCATAACAAAGGATAACCTAATCCGTGACTTACATATTCTATAAACCTTTTTCATCCTAAGCTGATTGATTTATGCCAAGTTAAACAATTCTATAGAAGCTTAAGTATTTACTTTACAAACGAAAGTGGCCCATCCCAGAATGTTTGAAATGTGGCCCAGTCCAAAGTTCACAGTGGGCTACCTGCAAGTAACCCAGCCGCATTCTTTCAACAAAATGGCTGTCTTCTAAAACTATATTCTACAATTTACACCTTCAATAAATCCTAAGATCATGACCCAGAAGCCTGTGACCAATACTAAGGCTCTTAGATGTGACACGAGTTTGAATTATAAGTTGTGTGAAAGTCAAAACTGCAGTTTGTGGAAGAATGGGAGCAATGAGCTTCTAAAGTTAGCTTGTGTTCATCCCGATCTCAGAGTTTTTATGTTTTGAGCTCACAGGAGCTTAATCTGGTTAGTGCTGAGTAGAAAGGGGGAGGAAATGGGGTCAATAGCTCCCAAACGCATCCTAGTGGTCTCGGCCCTTCCTGATCCCTCACACTCAGTGGGCCTCCATGGCCGGTTCCTAACACTAAGCCAAACATAAAAGGATACATATTGCAAAGACCAGCTATATGAAATATCTGGAATAGACAAAGTCATTGAAACAGAAGGTAGACTAAAGAATATCAGAGGTTTGGGTAAGGGAGAAATGAGGAGTTATTGCTTAGTACAGAGTTTCTGTTTGGGATGATAAAAAAATGTTTGGGGAATATTTAGTGGTGATGATTGTACAACAATGTGAATGTAATTAATGCCACTGAATTGTACACTTATAAATGGTTAAAATAGCAGGTTTTATGTTACATATATTTTACTATAATAAAAATATTTTTTAAAAATCTAATGGTCAGCCGGGCTCGGTGGCTCAGCCTGTAATCCCGCGCCTTTGGGAGGCTGAGGTGAGTGGATTACCCTCGCCCGCGGGTTCGAGACCCGCCTGGGCAGTGAGACCTCATCTCTACAATAAATCAAAAACTCAGCTGGGCGTGGTGGCGCATGCCTGTAATTCCAGCTACTCGGAAGGCTGAGGCGGAAGGATCGCCGGAGCCCAGCAGGTCGAGGCTGCGGTGGCTGGGAGCAGCCACTGCACTCCAGTCTGGGCGACAGAGTGAGACTCCAACTCAAAAAAAAAAAAAAAAAAAATCTAATGGTCATGTCAAAAACCAACGAAACCATCTTAAAGGGATTCCCAATGGCTTACATTGAGGCAAATTGACAATTAAAAAAGAATAACAGCTACAATTAGTTGAAACACATCAAATATAAGAACCCATGATGTCAAACTAATAGTAAAGAAAAAATGTCCTAATTTGGGTTCTTCTAGGACATAATATATTGATGTGAAAGGTGATAAATAATGGGAAAGAATTAAACAATGACCCTGTCTTTCCAGTGCTAACTATATGCAGGGAAATTAGTGATGATAAGAATTGGGTCTTCTTTACAAAATTCTAGTTAATAGATGCAAGACAAATAATGGGATTAAAAAATTCCCATTTTGCAATCTCTAATGCTATAATGGATCATCAATTGATGCACAACCTATTAAGTAAAAAATTAATGGGCAGCGTCATAATGGAGGGATCCATTTGATACCCCTGATCTTATTAATCTTCACATCACTAAAAATGGGACATTCAAACATCATGTGCCTCCCAATATTAGGCAATAAGAAGTATGCAACACCATCTATGAATGATTTTCACCTTAAAAATTGAACTTGAATTTAATCAAACAGATTGGGAAAAAGAGAACTGTCCTTGTTTGTAGGTGACATTATTGCCTGATAGGAAATCTCAAGTAATACAGGAAAAAAAAATTTTTTTTTTGAGTTGGAGTTTCAATCTGTCGCCCAGGCTGGAGTGCAGTGGCATACTCACAGTCACTGCAGCCTTGACCTGCTGGCCTGAGGCGATCCTTCTGCCTCAGCCTTCCAAAGTAGCTGGAACTATGGGCATGCTCTACTATGCCCAGCTTACTTTTTGATTTACTGTAGCGGCAAGGTCTCACCAAGTTGCCCAGGCAGGTCTCAAACCCCTGAGCTCAGGCAATCCTCTTGCCTCAGCCTCCCAAAGTGCTGGAATTACAGGCTTGAGCCACCGCATCCCGCCCAGAAAAAAAAAATTTAACACCTGAAACTAATAAGTGAGTTTAGCAAGGTTGTAAGATACAGGCAAGCATACAAAAATCAATTGTATTTCTATATATGAGCAATGAACGTGTAGACAATAGAGTTCAAAATACAATACTATTCGCAATAACTCAAAAAAACGGACAAAACATGACCAGGATTTGTATGCTAAAAACTGCAAAATGCTGATGAAAGAAATCAAAGTTCTAAATAAATGGAGATAACATAATATGTTCATGACTGAAAAACTCAACATAGTAAAAATGCCAATTCTTCCTAAATTGATATACAGGTTTAATATAATTTCTATCAAAATTACAGAAAAATATTTTTAGGTATAAAGAAGTTTATTGTAAAATTTATATGAAAAGGTAAAGAAACTAGAATAGTTCAAAACAGTTTTGAATAAGGATAAAGTAGGAGAAATAATTCTGCATGATTCTAAGACTTAGGCTACAACTACAGTAATCAAGACTGTAAAGTATTAGTGGAGGAATAGACGCATGGGTCAATGGAATAGAAGACTCAGTATAGAAGGGAGGGGCAAAAATGGATTTATTTATTTAAAATGGTGTATTTATTCTTAAATGTTTAAACTTCAGTCACCTTCAAAGTACTCTTTGATACAATATGCCCATGGAGATGCTTTCTCCATTGCTCAAAATAGTTTTGAACATGTCAATTTTGATGCCTTTTAGTACTTCCACTGTTTTTTGTTTCACCTCTTCCACTTCAGCAAAGCATTGTCTATTGGGGACTTTTTTCATCTGGGAGAAACAAAACAGAAAGTCTCTTGGGGTGAGATCGAGTGAATAGGGAAGGTGGGACATAGGAGTCATGCTGATTTTGGTCAAAAACTGCTGAACACTCAGCACACTGTAGGAAGGTGTGCTTATAAATCACCCATCATGAAATGAGCAAATGTGTTGCAAGAATCTAAAAACAAAAACAAAAAAATACTACTGAAGTGGAATGCAGCCTCTCACAATAATGCTAGCTGATGATGCCAATGGGTCCTAGAACACTTACCTACTGGGGGAAGCCTGTACTACAAGGGACCCAGCCTGGGGTTTTTTTTGGGGGGGTGTCCCACCTCATATATCCACACAAATATACCCAAGTTATTTTTGGTAAAGGTGCAAAAGCAATTCAATGGAAGAAAGAGCTTCTTCAACAAACATTGCTAGATCAGTTGACATTCATTGGTATAGAAGAACAAAAAGAACCTTGATGCAGTTCTCAAACTTTACACAAAAGGTACCTCAAAGTAGATCCCAGACTCAAGTGTAAAATGTAAAATTTTTAAGTTTTTAGAAGATAACATAGGAACATCTTCAGAATCTAGGGCTAGGAAAAGACTTCTTAGACTTGACACTAAAACACAATACATAGGAAAGGAAATGTTGATAATTTGGAATTTAAAAAATTAAAAACAAAAGTGCTACAAAATTATCTATTAAGAGGTTGAAAAGACAAGCTATATACTGGAAGAAAATATATTCCAACCACATATGCAATGAAGAACTACTACCTAGCATATATTAGGAACTTTCCATTCAACAGAGAAAAAAAGAATGCAATTAGATAACGGCCAAAAGACATAAGAGACATTTCAATAAAGAGAAACTACAGATGACAAGTGCATGAAAAGATGTTCAACATCATTAGCCATTAGAGAAATGCATACTAAAACCACAATGAGATCATAACACACAGATGAGCATGATTAACATTGAAAATAGTGACACCACAAAAGGCTGGTGAGAATGGAGGAACTGGATCATTCATGCATTGTTAGTGGTGCAGTCACTCCAGAAAATGGCCTAACTCTTCCTTAAAAATCTGAACATGCAACTACTATTCAACCCGGAAATTGCACTCCTGGGCATTTATCCAAGAGAAATGAAAACGTACGTTCACAAGAAAACCTACATAAATGTTTATAACAGCTTTATTTGTAATACCCAAAACTAGAAACAACTAAAATGTCTTTTAATAAGTAAATGGCTAGGCGAACTGTGGTGATGATACATCCATCCCATAGAATGCCACTCAGCCATGAATGGGAACAAGCTACTAATACGTGCAACAACCTGTGAGAATTTTCAGAGACCTATGCTGAATGTCATTCTTGATGAAAAATTATAGAAATGGAGAAAATAGATCAGTGGTTGCCAGGAGCTAAAAAGGGGAGGAGGCAGGAGGGAACTGTGTTGATGGATATGGTCTATCTTGACCATATCAGTGTCAATACCCTAGTTTTGATACTGCACTATAGTTTTGGAGGATATTACCATTGGGAAAAAACTGGGTAAAGGTTACAAAAGATCTCCCTGTATTATTTCTTACCAAGTGCATGTGAATTCATCTCAAAATATAAAGGTTAATATATATATATATATATATATATATATAAAAAGCATGAACTTGAGACCTGAATTCTTCAACTTCTATCCAAGGGCCTTAGGCAAGTCACTTAACCTCTGTGGGCTTCAGTTTTCCTATCTGTGGAGCAGAATGGAACATGTTAGTTTACTTAATTTTGGTATTCTGTATAAATATAGACAGCAGGCACAGTATGAAGGAAGTATATGATAAATTTCACCAGTCTTTCCCACTTTTAAAGACTGTTTTGAAGATCACATGAGATAGAATAGGTGGAAGTGCTCTGAAAACTGCAAAGCATCATACCAACATTCATTATTATTCTATTCTTTCTAGGCAAAATGGGAAGCTCAGAATACTTTCTGAAAGACATAAAAGTTAAATAAAACAGTGAGGTTAAATCATCTTGGATTATCCTGTGGAAAAGGAGATGAAAGAATAACATCTGATATGGCTCTATTGCCTCTTGTCTCTATCTTTGTTCCACCACTGGAAAGGATCCCTTACAGACCACGGCAATAAGGTCTGGGAGTCTCTCACATCTACACAGTAGGGAGGAGGACCCATACTAGAAATAACAACAAGCAACCTCCCCAAAGATAACTGCAGGTGCTAGCTCCCATTCTTAAAACACCATCCACCTCATCCAATTAAAAAATAATCAGAAATAATACTTTATAGTTGGGGATGAGACAGAGCAGGAAACGATGGAATACAAACTGAGAATCTCAAGTAATCCAAAGACCACTGGCAACCCATGTGATGAGCCCAGGGTTTCATGCAATACAAACAAACAAAAACTAACAAAAAAAGAACTAGGGCAAGCTGGTTAGATAATTGGGCACAAGACAAATTCCTTTGCCTCAGTTGGTTGTGCACATTAATTATTCAAATAGTATCCTCACTTACTGACACATATAAGTAAAGACATGGGCAACTCTGTAGGTTTATAGAACACTTAGAATGTCTTAGAAGCACCATACTAAAAGGAAACACAATACTTTTATAAGAATAAGTTATGATTTGTCAGCAAAGGGCATAATTTAGCAAATGGTTCAATCCAGGACACAAGAGAATATTTCAAACTCCTTGAAAAGGGCCAATGCAACTCACAGCAGGGGGGAAAAAAAGTTTACTACCAGAGGGAGAATTGTTCTTAATTAAGTTTAATTCAATTCAAATTCATATGTTGCTAGCACTCCACTAGCAACATATAAGAAACAGACAATTTAAAAACTTTGCCTAAAATCAACAAGCCTATAATCAAGAACAAACCAAAGAGCCCTGTGTATAAGTAGTGATTAACCTAGAGATTTAAATTTATAAAGGTAGTTCAGAGACTAACAACCTGTGTGTGTGTGTGTATACACATAGAGATATTTGCAAGTGGGCTTTTTCTTTTAGTTCCAAATCTATTTGTTCAATAAACTCACGTAAAACCCTGCTATATGATCAGCAGTGTGCTGGGAATAGTTGCAAAGGTGACTATGACATAGTCAAATGTGGAAGAGAAATGGGTAATAAAGAATTAAAAATAGTGAGCTATTTGGGGATGACAGTAAGGACAAGACAGAGTTAGAGAAAAAAAGGGATAATTAAATTCCCTGGCTGGTGGAGAAAGAGCAGTGGAGAGATAGAGTGGTGGTGGGAGAGTGGGGGGGCAGTCAAAAATCAACGGTCGCTCTTTAGTTATGACATATAACTGGCTTGAGATGGGAGGAGGAATTGGACAGCCAGGAACCCAGTGAACGATTGGTTCTTGCTGAACAAATTCCCAAATAATGATTATATTTATTTATCTGGTATTCCCTGGCTACAGTTGATTTACTGCCCCAAAACATAACAGCAACATTAGACTGGCTTCTTCTGTGGGATTCTTTTACTGTGTTTGAAGATACTCGTGGTGAATTTTTCACTGTGATTTTCCCCATCCAGCGTTTCCTAACATAGCTTGTTTTTTGAGTTGGAGTCTCACTCTGTCACCCAGGCTGAAGTGCAATGGCACGCTCCTGGCCACTGAAGCCTCAACCTGCTGGGCTCAGCCAATCCTTCTGCCTCAGCCTTCCAAATAGTAGAGAGTAATTGCAAGAAAATAGGTAATCATCTTGATTCAGGCCATGATACACCTGATTTTTTGGCCTTTTACCTCCTTCCTACCACTTTGGTACCAACCACACAAACCAGTGACTCTGAAGCAAGTATAGACTATATGGAAACAGTTTTTGGACATGCTCTTCTTACAAGACCTAAACTTTCCTTCCTATTTCTGGCTCAGAGCATGATTCTAACTCTCTTTACTTGCTCTCGTACTATTTCTCAGGACACCAAAGTTTGACTTTAGAGCAATCTGCATTAGACAACTTACAATGGAAATTTTACATGAGAAACAAGAGGAATTTAACTGTAGTCAGAAGCCCATCTACCTTAGAGTAAGACAAGAGTAAAATCAGAGCCACTGGCTAAAAGTCCCAAGCCCACAATTTTCTCCTTTATTCACATTTTCTATTATGCACTTGGAGACATGCCCATGCACTCATGAACAATTGTATACTGCATTTTGCGTTCTGCTTTGTTTGTAGAGACCTGGAGAGATTGTGGACACTGAGATAAATTATGTGAGGGGATGTGACTATTCTTTACTGTTCTGGGTGATGAGAGTTGGAAGTCCATGGACATCTAGAGAAATTATTTTCAAAAGATGAACAGTGGTGGCGGATCATGTGATGAACTCTGGGAACAGAAATAAATTATGGTCTGAAACAGTTTAGACATTCGTTATTCCTGATGGAACTGGGCCCTCATTTGTGTTTGGAGATTGTTGTGGTGTATGTACCTACAGAAGAAAATTCCTCAACCCTTTGTTACAAAATGAACTCATGAGCTGAAGGTAAGGAGTGAGCTACCAATCATTCTAAATTTGAGAGAAGTTTCTTTCTATCCCTGCTCTTGTTTTCGTATTTCCAGAATGTTGGAACAGGGTCCTAAAAATTAACCCCTCCATTAGTACATTAAGCCATGGGAAACTCTGCTTTAGACTGTTACATGAATGTGAAAGTCCCTCCTCTCAACTTATAAAGCCAGTTAGTTACAAAAATTTCTCGCTAGGATAATTTGAATGGCTTTTATTTTAAAGGAGATAATAGAAACAACAGATCATATTTTGCATTGGATAAAGCCATTAAAACTTGAGCATTTCATTTGAGGCCACTGCAGATACATAATGAGAATTATGAATTAGAATATGTCCTGTCTTGACTACATGATGAAAGTCTAGGTAATCTTCTAATGCTGACACTTCAAGAATTGTGGCTTCCATCTTAGAATATTTTTAAAAATCAAAAGGAAAAGTTTCTGTTTGCAGGCACAGAATAGCATCACTTCCTTCATTCCTTTCCTGATAAAAACTATCTCAGAACACAGCACACTTTATTTTCATCAATTATGATCTCATTTCTGGCTTCATGCCCAGTGGACCTGGTTATGCCCAAGGGCATTTTGGGATGTGGCAGGTGGCAGGTACTTGCACTTTTTTTTTTTTTTTGAGTTGGAGTCTCACTCTGTCACCCAGGCTGAAGTGCAATGGCACGCTCCTGGCCACTGAAGCCTCAACCTGCTGGGCTCAGCCAATCCTTCTGCCTCAGCCTTCCAAATAGCAGGAACTACAGGCATGAGCCAACACACCCAGCTAATTTTATTATTATTATTATTATAGAGATGAGGTCACGCCAAAGTGCCCAGGATCTTCTTGAACCCATGGGCTCAGGCAATCCTCTCACCTCACCCTCCCAAAGTGTTAGGATTATAGGCGTGAGCCATTGCACCCGGCCACTTGACTTTTATACCTCTGAGTGTGGTGGGAAGGGATCCCCACTGTCCATCCTCTGTCTGGATCCTTGGCCCAGGGTTGTGGCATGGTAAGATTTGGCTGCCTTGCTCAATAGAGGTCACTTATCTCTGGATATGCATCTCATCTTTGTGTCAGGAGATGCCAAGAAGCTAATTCTGCATCAAGAGCTTAGTTTTAGCAAACTAGTTGATTTTGTTTTCTGCTGTTCTGCCAAAGCTGCCATCCTGAGACTCTGACGATATTTGAAAGTCACACATATCGGTCAGCAGAAGGACCACTGTCAGCACCCAACTGCTGTCTCTAGTAGGGAAAGCAGGACATTTTCTGTCTGTGGAGTCTATATGGGTTAGGAGGATTGACTTACTGCTTCCCCTGGAGACTTGAGTTCCCCCAACTCAAGTATGTACCTCGTAAGGTTTTCCTTGGGAGCCGAAAAGAACAATATGCAAATTCTCTGGTAGGGCTGAGAACCCCTCATTAAAGAAAATATGGTAGTGGCCTTGTGCAATTAACCTCACTCTGAGCTGGCCTGCTGATGCAGGTATATTGCAATGTGTGTGCTATACAAGAACCTTTTCCATGTCTCTGTGTTCCCCCTTAGCCAGGAGCACAGATGATCTGGATGCCTGGGTCTGCCTTCTCAGTCAGCTCTATCTACTGTGACCTCAGAGGACACTGATAACTAATGTTCAGGTATCCTGGTCATACCCAAATCCTGTGCCCTTTTCATTGAATCAATTTTTTCTGTTATCTCCATAGAAAAGCAAACATTAACCATGATGACAAAAATTAAACTTGAGAACTTACAAAGGCTACAGCAGCCCTGCCCTTGTCTGTGTTCTTGACTTCAGAGATACTCAAAGACCAAACAACCCAATCCTATTATCTTTCCTAAAGACACTACCCTTTGTCTTCGGCCTTTTTTGAGATGCCATAGGCTTCTGCTACTCAAAATATGGTCTATGGATCAGAAATATCTGCATCTTATGAGAGCTTGTTAAAAATTCAGAAGCTCACAGCTTCTGAATAAAAATCATCATTTTAACAAGATTCTCAGGAGATTTGTCTCCATATTAAAATTCACAGAGCACTGTACTAGGTCCCTGTCTCTCACAGAGTACAGACAGGATAATAGGTGTTAAATAATGATAATTATGCAAATAATAAATAACAGTTTATAATAACTACCAATAATAATAATAATACCAATAATACCACCAGTAATAATAATAGAATTTATTGGGCATGTACTACTTGAGAGGACTGTGCTAACAGCTTCCCATTCATTAGCTTCTCAACCAGTGCCTCCTCAAGTGTTCCTTGGTCTCAGTGAATTTCAGGATCTCCCATCTCAGGACATCCTTTGTTCCGTGATCCACATGGAAAGAGTCACTTTGAACATAAACTCACAGAAAATCCAGGAATCAGAGGAACCAGAAGCTAAGCAGTGCACAGTGACCACAAGAGAGCAACTGAAGCTGCCAGAGTAGGCTAGGCAAGTGGTCAGCCATGATTCATGTAGTACACATGTTTAACCCCCACAATATTGTAAGCTCATTATAGGGAGGGACAAGCTTGATCTTTGTATATATCTGCTCATGTACAACTCCATGTCTGGAACAAAATATGTGCCCAGCAAATAACTGATAGCTTAATTAGAATTAAGAGAGCTGGGCCAGACAAGGAGGAGAAGAGAAGAGGCCAGGCCCTGAGAGCAGGGACAAGATTGCTATCCAGGCAGCCTGTCCCACGCTCCCTACATGACTGCCTATACCCTCTTGAATTTATCCAGATAGAGCCCCGCCTTTGACCTGTAGGTAAAGGTAATCACATCTAGAAACACAAACACACACACACACCCCAACCTGTTTGAGAACATGTTGGAAGAGCTTGTAGGAAGGACAGGAAAGAAGTCACTCATAGTGGCTGAGGTGGGACTCGAATCTAGGATCTTCTAACTCCAAGTCCATGACTCTCTACTCCTCTCTGCTTATCTCTACAGATAAGACACCTTCTTATATGTGCTTATACATTTTACTGCACCCCAATGTATAAGGACAAAAGCTTCAGGAATGGCAGGGCCCTACAGGAGACTGTGGCCTGGCAAATGCTTGGGCTATGACATTTGAAGCAAGGTTGTGTGTTCAGTCTCCATACGGGGCAGGCCCTGGTGGCCCAGGTCCATAGACACAAGCCCTAGAGTCGTTTCACTGTCCTGCACAAGAGCCAGCAGCATGGTCTGCATATATATGGAAAGCCACAGTACAAGACCATGTTATCCTTGAAGTCAGGGGGTAGCAGGGCCAAACACAGTGGCTAACACATTATGGGAAATGAGTGCCAGATGGTTACTGAGAAGGAACAAGTCATTTGTCGACTAAGCTGATATAAGGGTTAACTGTGCAATTTTTCAAACTAAGTCACTTTACACTCATGCTTTTCCCACCGATCAAATAAAGAGAATTGAAGGCCAAATAGATAGGGCATTATCTCTCCCTTCTTGAATGTTGGAAGTCTTTTTTCTACTGTTGTTATAGCCACTAGCCCAATTAACATGAATATGGTGTATATGTGTTTAACCACCCATAATATTATAAGTTCATTACAGGGAGGAACAAGCTTCATCTTTGTTACATCCTATAATGTACAACACAATGTCTAGAACAAAATACATGCCCAGCAAATAACTGTTTAATTGGAAATGACTTTGAATTTCAAGCCCTCTGATCAGCTTAAACCTGGAGTCCCAACTGTGATCAACCCTACTATGTCTGCCTCTAGGCTTTACCTCATCTCACGACATTGCTTCCTAGGTCACTGATCTCTGCTCATAGATGAGAATGTGTTACAGCAGGTCCTAAGCTTGGAACTGATGCTAGCAGCTAAAGCATACACTCATTTGGGCTGTCAGTCACTATCTAATATGCTTAGCCTAAGCGATGTATTGATCCTAGTTGCCTGAAAGTACACTTGAAAAGGGCTAGGTGACATTTCCAAGGAGAGACAAGACACCTTGAAGTCAATTAGAAGCATCATAAGATTCATTGCATGGGTAGGGGGTAATTCACCTCAAAGGAACTGGATAATACAAATTGAATTAAGTCCCCTTTTATACACCAAATTCTCTAATACCCTCCAATGTCTAAGAGACATGGGTGCTTGTCCCATCACATATGCAGTCATGGTGCCATGGCTTTTGGCACCAGACATATAAAACATAAAGTGGTTGTGATTGTCCGAAGGACAAATGGAGAAAATATTGACTCTCTTGGAATCCCAGTCTCAGTACTGAAAATCTCAGGTTTAGAAGATGGTTGCTTTGACTTTATAAATAAAACATAATCCCTTCTGTTTGCAAACCGCTCTGTACTTAAGAAACTTTAACCTTCCTTTCATCCCGGTGGTATATACCACAACCCTATAAAAGAGATTGGACCATCATAATTATGCCCAGGTGAGAGATGAGTAAATTGAGGTTAAAAAAGATATATTGACTTGGTCAGATTCACACAATTAGGTAGTAACCAATTTTCAACTACAGTCAGATTATCCCTGGAATCTTTCCATTAAATCTTACGTGGTTTCAGCACTGAATGAAAAAAATTAAAGAAGCCTTAGGAAAGGCAAGATATTCCAGGAGATTTTAGTTCTGTGTGTGAGAAGTTTAAACAAGTAATGGCAGGGTGGATCATTCATTGGATCTGACTGTAGCTTGAGCACCAGGTTTATAGTCAGGCAGTCATTGCCCTACCCTGGAAAGTAAGACAGACACCAGGAACCTGGATTCCCAAGGACAGGATGCACACCTAGGAGCAGATTCAGGATTTACAAAGTCAGGCATTTATACAATATGGGAATTTCTCTTTTAGAAAAGGATACAAAATTACAAATTCAAGATTAGGCATAAAAGTGAACATTTGTTTAGAATGAGAAAACAAATCGTGATTAATTACACACATTTAAATGCTGACAAATGCCACATATGTCTTTAAAAAAAAATTCTATCTGATACTTTTATTAATTGTCTGACACATCCCTACATCACGTCTTTTTTCCTACATTATTAAATGTATAATCAGATGGAAACAATTTTGTTTCTATAGAGAAAATAAAAGATAATTTAGTCTTTCCTCTACCATAATTGGTAGGCATTTGTTTTTTATTATTGATAATTTAGAAGTTTCAGTTTCACAACTTGTAATTATCAATGTCATGTAAATTTTTAAGACTGTTGACATATCTGAAAAAACTTCTATCAAGTTTCTTTCATTTGTGAGCTGTAAAATTTAAAAGGATTTTCCACAGACAAGTTTGAAACTTTATACATTTCAAAACTTGTTTCTTCCCTACTGATCACATATATCCTGTACAAGGTATCATAGGACATCTTCATATCATGACTTCGAACCCCATAACTTGGGAGGCTGGTGAGTTGGCACAGCGGGTAGTAAAATAGTCCAGGAAACCATTCCTATATTGGAGCAGCTGGTGAAAATGAGACATGGTGACCTGTTATTTACCTATCCATTAACCCAGTTAAATATAATACAAGAGTAGACCTCCAAAAAAACCTGAAATTTTTTTTTGAGGGTGGGCCCCTTGTAGTACAGGCTTCCCCTACTAGATAAGTTTTCTAGGAACCCATCAACATCAATGTACCAGCTAGTGTTGCTGTGAGTGGCTGCATTCAGCTCCAGTGAATTTTTCTTGGAGATTCTTTCAACTCACTTGCCTATTTCATGATGGGTGATTTACAAGTACACCTGCCCACATCATGCTGAGTGTTCAGCAGATTTTGATCAAAAACAGCATGATTCCTGTGTCCCACCCTCTCTATTTACCCAATCTCACCCCAGGTGACTTTTTTAGGTCTACCCAGATGAAAAAAATGCTCAGAGGGAAACGTTTTGCCCACGTGGAAGAAGTGAAACAAAAAGTGGCAGAAACACTAAAAGGTATCACAATTGACAAGTTCAAAACTGTTTTGAGCAATTGAAAAAGCATTCCAATAGGTGTATTGCATTAAACAGAAAGTACTTTGAAGGCGACTGACGTTTAAACATATAAGATAAATACATAATTTTTATAAATACCTTTTTGGGTTTCTTTTGTTATTGTTTGTTTTGCTTTGTTTTTTGATCCTCCTTTGTATGTCTTACTCCAGCTTTCCCTTAGCTGAATTCCAAAATGCCCATGGGCATTCCCATGTCTCCCCACACAAGGGGAAGTGAGACAGTGGGGAACTTGGAACTGAAAGAGACAGTAATACTGACCAATTATGGTAAAGAGAATTTAATCTCAAAAATGTATAAATATATGAACTTATTGCTAGGCTCCCTCCCAGAACCTTGGAAGCAGCCTGTACCAGTGAGCTGCAAATGTCCCTTTTACTCATTGGTGGTTTTGCCCATCAGTAAAATGTGGTTGCCAACCATTTATACTCCTTAAGAAGATGTAAGGATTGACCTGGATTAGAGATAAATTCGTAGGGACTGAACATGGGTTCTTAGAGCTAATCCAGAATGTTTGGTGCTGCCACACCCATCCTCGGCTCAGGTATAGGATAAAACACAGGATCAACTGAATACTGTGTGGAGTGTAGAAAGCATTCTGAGTTCCTTAAAGGAAGAACAAATAAACACAAATCAAACAGAAAAATATAGAATGGTTGGTTTAGACCCCCGGGGTCTGCTAGCAAGCCTGCTTCACTCTAGTACTGAAAGCCCAGTCAATTAATTCCACCCACACTTGAAGTTTCTTCCATATATGTAATCATGTGAATCCTTGTTGCTTGAGTGAAGCAACAAAATTTAAACTTGGAATTGCCTGAAAAGCACCAGCACTGTTTATGTCACCACACCCTGACATTTTGTTTTCCACATCCCTCCTCCTGTGCCCCTCCATTCCTATAGCCAGGCCAGACAGCCCAGTCTCCTTTGACTCTAGCAAATCTCCTACTAGTCCCAGTGGCTGCCACTCACTGCTTCTCTAAAGGTCTTAACAAAATTCACTCAATCCTACTGGCACAGAATCCAGCTGCAGCCGGGCAGGTTTTATGGAGTGTGTAATCACAGGATTATGTGCCCATCATCAGAGGGCCCAGCTTCCTGAGTGTGGCTGGTACCCATCCCTCTGCCCTATTCACTGCAGTGTCAGCTGGAGCCTGCCTCTGTCTCCCTCTGCTGTGGCCACCACCACCACTGCCTCCCTGTTTGGATGGGGTGTGGGGTCACTTTGTGCAGAGAAAGGGGGGAAGGGAAACAGAAACAGGAAGGGAAGGCAGATGCAACAAAAAGACAGAGGCAGAGAGAAGGAAAAGAGAAGAAAAAGTTAGAGAAAACTATACCAAGTCCCTAAGGAAATCAGATGGAGATGTTCTTTTAACTCAGCCAAAGCAAAGTGTGAGCTTGTGTTTTCAAGCCCGCAGGCTGTTGGCAAGGAGAATAAATCTCCTAACAAACCCTGAATCTGACTGTAGCAAGGAGGGGTGGGGAAGAGAGAGGACCACTGAGTGGGGGATTTCAGGGAAATGGCTAGATTTTTCCCTAAAGGATATCAGGAGAAGAATCCTTTGAATATTTTATTCAACAATATTAGGCACCAACAGAATTCAGTTACATATTTTCCCACATAGATCAGTGAATTAAACCAGCATCATAGAGATCAAATGGATGAATCCTCAGTGAATTTTGGATCTGAGGAGGTCACACAGGGATTTCATGGCGATTATTGTCACTGTCATCATCATCATCAACAGCATCGACATCACTCTCACCATTATGAATCTTTTAGATGGGAAAATCCTTCAAGAATAGGCCCCCAATACTTCCAGCTTCCATTTTTACCCTGTCTTCTACTTTAACAGATCCCAGGGCACAGTAGCAGAATTTTTTCCGTGTAGGTCTGTCTTCTCTGTCCCTCCCCCACTCACACTTGAAGTTTCTTCCATATATGTAATCGTGTGAATCCTTGTTGCTCAGGTGAAGCAACAAAATTTAAACGTGGAATTGCTTGAAAAGCACCAGCACTGTTTATCTAGGGCCTCAGAAACAATATGCAGATCACATGCAAATGAACCCATGGCCCTCTTAACTAATTTGATACACCTGGATGTGGCTCTTAGGAAAAACCTAATGGAGACACCTGCTATGAACACTGAATGAATAGTCCCCTTGGTGGTATTTCACCCCTTCTGTTTCTGCTACCAGTTCTAACTAGGGGAAGTAATGAGCTGGTGCAAAACAAAAACTAAGAGTTGGAAAAAAATAGTAACCATTGAATTTCATTCATACTGTCATTATTTTGTGCTGAGGAATTACCAGGAGGCATCAACCTACCCATCAAACCTCAAAATGCAAAATGCACTATACACCCTATGACAAGGGACTTAGGGCAAATTAGTCAGAGGTACCAGTGTTTCCAGACTCTGTCGTTTATGATGGGTGTAGGAGGAGCCCAGCTTCTGCTGCCTGGGATAGGAGAAGGAAGTGTCAGCCTTAATCTCCCAGATAGCTCCCAGCAATCAGCAGGGGGGAAGGGCGAAGCAGTTGGACCAAGCTGGCTTCTTGTTTAAAGCTTTCTCTGATCTTGGGCTGAGTGACAGGTCTGTGATGCTCCCACACTGCAGAAAAAGAAAGCAAATGATACTCCCTCCTTCTTCTGTTTGTCCTACACTGGAGGGCTGCTATCAGGATCTGCTGCACTGATTTCCCAGCTGAGCCCTTTTCTTGAAGTCCCCCACCCACCTGGCTCCCACAGAGTAGCTGGTCTATTAGACTTAGGAGGATTCAGGGCCAACAAGTCTCAAATATCCCAAAGATTCAAGTGCAGAAGGAAGAGCAGGGATAAGGAGGAGAAAAATACATACAGTAGGGGGGACACTTACTTGATAGGTAACTGGAAGAAGCCTTTGAAATGCTAATACATTTACCCACACAGCAAACAAGAACTCCTATGTGTGTGGAATATGTAAGGGACAGGAACTGGGACCATTTCCCAGAAATGGAAGTAGGAAAATATGTTTGAGTGTATCTAGTCCTGAGCGCACCGTCCTCAAGTCTCCAGGCAGCCGTCTTAAGAGGATTCAGCTCTGGGGGACTCATGAGGCTCACGTCTATATCTCAATCTGTAGTCAGGGTTCGGTCAGAAAAGCAGAACCACTAGGAGATTTTGATAGTTGGATACGTACACAGACAGGCTGACAGACAGGCGGATGGATGGATGGACAGATGAACTTATTGCAGGGATTTGACCATGTGCAATTGTGAGACTGGTTTAAACAGCCTCTGTGAAGATGATATTGGAGCTTGAAGACCACAGAGTAGGAGTCAGGAAGGTGAGAGAAAGTAAGAACATGGACCCACAGCCCACAAGGACAGTCTGAGATGCCTGTCAGTTCTTGTTGCCTCTAACTTTGGTGGAATGGCTATCCTGCAGGAGCCATATGAAGCCAAACACACCGTCTGGCCTCAGAGTCAGAAAAGCTAGAAGACCCAGAAGAAGGTGGAGCAAACTGCAGGCTCAAATCCTGCTTCCTACTGATGAGATGAATTCATAGATTGGGGACAATGTGTGTGGGTTACAAAATGACTGCTGCTTCCCATTCACCCTCCACACCTCACAGGAGAATCTTGCTGGTAGTTTGCTCAAACAGGAAACATACAGAGAAGGGCATTCTGGAAAACGTAGTTCAACTACCCAAGTCCACACAGAGCAGCCACCACGCTATCTGAAGCCAGCCACAGCCAGCAGCCTGGGTGCCAGAGTGTCATAGGCCGGGGCTCTAGACTTGCAGCCCTGCCCACAGTAGGGATGCAGGAAGGGCACAGAAGCGCATTTGAGTGAAAGAGTTTTCAGAGCCACCCAAACATGTCCAGGGCCACTGATGGAGAGGGATGCCTGGCTTGATGTAATCTCCTCTCTTCTCCATCCTCAACCCTGGGGCACATGAACCATGTGAAGTGATCACATACGGCCATCTTTCCAACCTTGTTGGCAGAGGCTGCTGCCTCCTCCTGTGCTGGGGTTTACCCACTTCATCATTCATCTCGGACGACTATAGGAGGGACTTCAGCCCTGCTGGAGGAAGCAGACAGGGAGGCTCTCTTCATCCTCAGTTTTTACTTTGATAATGTGTTTTCATCTAAGGCCATACCACCCTGAATGCATCAGATCTCATCTGATAATGTGTTTCATTGCCATTGCAGGGACTTGCAATTAGCTGGGTTCTATGAGTGCGACTGTGAAAAGGAAGAAAAACTGCCTGGGGTTGGATAAAGAGAAATGAGATGTTATGGACCCACATTGGCATGCACAGAGATTATTAAACTCCTCATTAATGGAACCAGGGCTTCGCGAGGTCCTGGGGCAAGTGGTCTGGGGCTGTGAGTACACGAATGCCTCACACAGGACCAGTGCTTCTGAAAGGGACAGCCATGGTTGATGGAAAGAGTGGCTAGTTCCTGGCACTGCTCTCAGCAAGGCTGGCCTTGGAAATGCCTCCTTTCCCTGAGAGCCCTGTGGGAGCATCAGCAATTGTATTCTAGAACGGCCTGTTTCCACACAACAGACACGCACCACAGTGCCGATGCTCAATCTAACTTACCAGATGGCATTGAAAAGTCACAGCTTCTGTTTTTCTTACCCTGACAAGGTTTCAGAAGGGTAGAAATGGAACACTTCTTCCAAGTGAAATAGTGTCTGTTCTGGCACTGCAGAGGCTTCATTCCAACGTGGCAGCGGGAGGGTGCCAAGACTCGCCTATGTGTGTGTGTGCACATGTCCATGTGTCCATGTGAACAAGAGGCAGGGATGGGGGAAGGTGTGATTCCTAACAATCTACTCTCCTCTGGTGTCCTTGCAACCCCTAGTGCTGTAAGATAAATAACTCGGGTCACAGAACAGGCACAGAGCACAGTCACAACATGCGTCAGGGTAAAAGCAAATGAAATGAACAAGGACTTAAAATCAGTCTTCACAGTCTGGAATATCAACAACGTCCTCTTACTCGGGGGCAACAGGAAAATCAAGCAGCTGACACAGAGGTTATCCCAGGTTGGAGCCTGGTTCCTAATGTATGTGGGACTTTCTATTAGCATGCTAAGCTATGCTATGGTAAATTATGAGTGGCTCTGCAAAACAGTCCAGGGAGTTAGGCAAGATCACTGGGGATTCTAGAGCAAAAAGTGAGCTGAGGTGACTAGTGGAGGCTAAAAAACTGGTGATCTTGGCAGAGCAGGCAGTCAGAGGTTCCAAGGGCAGATGTGCTGGATTCGGGAGAACTGGTCTGGTTTGAACTCAGCTCCTTCCTAGCAATGACCAGGACAGATCCTGAGCCTCGGTTTCCTCACCTGTAATATCAAAATGACAATACCTATATCACAGGATTTTTTCCCCAAATAAATAAGAGATGAAGTATGCATAACTGACAATGAAAAAATAAAGCTAAGATTTGAGAACTTTCAAATAATAATAGCTACTCTTCATTATGTTTGTTAATTATTTGATCCTTGTAGTGCTCTATTGTATACATGAGGAAATTGAATCCCAAGAGGTTAAGAAACTGGTTCAAACTCACACAGACAATGAATAGAATGGCTGAGATTTCAACTCAGGCAATTGACTTCAAAGCCCACCTGTTCATCTTTATTCTGTTCTGCTTGCCTCTCCATGCTATGATTAGCCAGTCGGCCAAAAGCAGGCATATCCCCTCTCACATTTCTGAATTCAGGTCTTTTCACATCTTTAACTTTGCCGAAATCCAAGTAGAGTAAGTTTTATCTTCATATCACAGTGTTGTGGAGGTTGCATCCTTGTGTTAGCTCACCTGAGTCTGGATTTCAAAACTCTTGCCTGCCCTGGCCTATATATACTTTACTCTTCAGTTCTGGGCCCTGTACGTGCCTCTAGGAAGAACAGGTTCTTAATTCTTTTCTTGCACCTGCCAGATCTTCTTCCAGGGCTAGTGTCTAGGAAAAACAGCTTAATTTTTTGTCCAGCCTCTTAGGATATCTAACATTCTGTTTCTTCAAGTATCAGATAAATGAATTTTGGGTCTTGCAGTCTTTCTGTGTGACCCAGAAAAATAATTATAGCCTTTGCACTTGTGTTGACCCCAATAGAGGAAAACTATTCCTTCATCTTGATAATCTATGTTCTTATGCACCAAGCACCAAGATCATGCCACTGTGAGGAAAGCTGAGCCCTGCACTGGTCAGAGTAGGAGGAGATGTAGCCAGATTTTGGCATCATTAAACTGGTCAACCAGCTGCAAGACATTACCAGCTGCCATGTTAATCATTAATGAGGCAGACAGTGCCTGTTGCCTGCGTAGTGAACCAAACATTATGACTTGGGTTTTCATTTCATTTAAAATTAACTCACTGAATGAAGAATCGGCCTCCAGCTTGTGAGAGACAGAGCAGTTGGCACAAAGAGGGGACTGACAGGCCAGAAGCACAAAGGGAACATAAAGTCCCTCACTGATATGATCCAACTGTTTGCATGCAGACCATGACTTTTAATTCAACTCCCTCTCTATGTTCCCAAGCAGAGCTTTTGTGGCACCACCTTCCTGCTGTGGCACGTGATGATGCCTCTCCAAATCACCTTTACTGTCTCTTTAAATTTAGGAAGAATGGAAGTAGTCCTACTTTTTATTGTAGATTGTGTTTTCATGTTCAAGAAAGATCAATGCAATTTCTTAAACATTTATTGTTCATATAAAAATTAATAAAGTTTTATTATGCTTGAGGTAGAAAGAATAATATAATGAACTCTGATGAATGCAACCTTTTTTTTCAATCATCATTGACATTTTACCAGTTTTGTTCCATCTATCTCCCTATCTCCCCGTATTTTTTTTTTTTTCTTTCTCTTTCTGGAATATTTTAAAGTAAAACCAAGACATCATGCAGTCTTACCTGTTGGGAGCCAACATCTATAGCTACATGGCTGAGGCCTGTAAAGGCCCATCTGGAAGATCGCCTCTGACATAGGATATCAGTTATACCTATGATATTGGCGTGTGATTGGTGACCAGTGTGCATACATGGCAGTAAAACTTATAAGTGAATCTCAGTACACTTGATGGAAGGTGCATGGCGGAATTGTTTCTGTCTTTCTAAGTTTAGCTTCTTTCTAGATATTTTTTTACTTCTATTTCCTGGTAGACTGGGTAGTCCTTGTTCCCGAAAGCTGTTTCCCCTAGGGCTAAGATTAGAAACTAAATTACCATGATAGTTCTGTCCCCTGCCCCTAGCCAGGTAGAACGTTTTCTTTTGTTTCGTTAATTACCGAAACTCTGTCTGCTTCAGCCCATGGCCGCCATCTTGGAAGCCCTGCATTTCCTTGTTCAAGAGTGTGACAGCTACTATTTGATTTTTAGAGTAGACTTGTTGGGATAAAATATATACATATACACTCATAGCTGCGTAAATCTATGCTTGCTGTTTTGATTCCTTTTGCTACATTATTCAAGTGTAATAGTTACTATATGATTTATAAAAGAATTAACGATAAGGTATTAGCTTAATAGGATATAGCATAGTATTAAAGTCCAATAACTAGATCATATGAAAATTAAAGTTTAGACATATGAAACATGAATTATAGTAAAGTTTTGTAGTTTAAGAATAAGTTTTAACTGAGTTATAAGGCGTTATGTTAAATTGTAATAGGTTAATAGTATAGTGTTAAGTTGATAATATTAATTGTTAAAAATATTGGGAATCAGTGAACTTGGATTGAACCTAGAGTTAACTCAGGAAAGTTTTTTGTATTAATCAGGGTATAGAGCAAAGAGTATAATATGAATGATTCGTTGAACATTATGGAAAACACTTTGAACGATTTGTATTGAAATTGTGCACCTGTGACCTTGATGTAAGCACGACAGGCATCATGGAATTTGAATTGTTTGCTTGGAAATTGCAGATCTCGTGGTGGTCTTGTGATGCATAGTTTGTAAAGCACGAAACTTGTACGCCCCCAGTGAGTGATTATCACATTGCTGGAGGGTATAGAAAATGGTATATAAGTTGGAAAAGGTTTGAATAAAATCGGCTTCGGTCTTGGCCAGGCTGAACCCAGAAGAGCTGCCTCCGAGTAGTTTTCTTCTCTCCGTCTCTGATTCACCGGTGCGGTCCTAACCCTCCCTCTGGTCAGTGCAGGTCACCGACACTTACCCCCAAATTGTTTTGTATTGTTCTCTAATTGTTAAGAACATTATCTTTTCTTTATCTATGCATATGCAACCACTATGCCATTATTAAACTCAAAAGAAATTCATAAATGTTTATTAATGCCACTAAATAATGAGGACATTTTCAAATTTTCTTGATTGTCTCAAACATATCAGTCTACAATTCGTTGTCCTATTCAGAAATGTTTCACACATTGCATTTGTTTGTTAGGTTTTATATTGTGTATTCCTTCCTTTCCTCACTTAACCCCATTTCCTAGGCCAGTTAGTAAAATTGGATCATTTATATGATCAATTTTTCTATATTCTAATTTGGCTGAGTATTTCTTCATGGTTCTTTTTAACTTGTTCTTCTATCCTCCAGATTTCCTTAAGCTGAAAGTTAAAGTTAGAAGTTTGAGCAGATTAAAGTTTAACTTTTCATGTGAAAAGAATTGGTGGATGATGCTGTATATTTTTTCTTGCATCATATCATAAGACATGTGATGTTTGGGTGTTCCATTTTAATGATGCTAAGATTGATTAATGAAACAAATAGTATCAAACAGATCTCTCCATTATATCATTCCTCATTAATCATTCACCTAATAGACTGCACATCAACTGATGATTCAGCATCTCATTAAGAGTTGCAAAGTTGCAAAACGAAAATTTTCTAAACTCCTTATTACCTTTATATCAATTAACTGGAATTCTTTAAAGAAGAACCAATGTTTACGAACCATTGATTTTCATGAATATAGTTCTTACAAGAAAGGCAAAATAACTGCTTAATTCTTTCCCGTATTTGGCAGTCTTCGGAGTAATAAGTTGTGCCCTAGAAACACCTGATGGACATGAATTTTATTTATTTATTTATTTTAGCTATTAGGTTGAGGTCATGAGTTTTTTATTCTGTTTTGTTTTGTTTTTTGAGTTGGAGTCTCACTCAGTCACCCAGGCTGGAGAGCAGTGGCATGTTCACGGTCACCCCAGCATCAACCTGCTGGGTTCCAGCAATCTCCCACCTCAGCTTTCCAAGTAGCTGGAACTACAGGCGTGTGCTACTACATCCAGGTAATTTTTTGATTTATTATAGAGATGAGGTCTCAACATGTTGCCCAGGCTGGTCTTGAATTCGTGGGCTCAGGCAGTCCTCTTGCCTCGGTCCCAAAGTGCTGGGATTACAGGGCTGAGCCACTGTCCCCGGCCAAAATCATGAGTTTTATGTTTAGTGTATTCTCAATAAAATGTAGTTATTACATGCCTATAGGTATATGTAAAAATATGTCATTTTAATGACTCATTTGTCCCAATGTTTGCTTCATTGTTTTTTGACATGACCTATTTGTGGGTTTTTAAAATATTTTTTATTGTGGTAAAATATATATAATATAAAATTGCCATTTTAATTATAAAATTCACTGGCATCAACTACATTTATAACCATTATTAATTTCCAAAACTTGATGTCATCATACCATACAGAAACTCTGTACCTATTAAATAATTCCCTATTATTTTCCCCCTCTGGTAATACTTAATTTACTTTCTGTCTCTAAGAATTTGTCTATTCTAGATATTTCATATAAGTAGAGTCATATAATATTTATCCTTTGTGTCTGGTTTAATTCATGTAGCATGATGTTTTTCAAGTTCATCTATGTTGTAGCATATATTATCTATTTTCATAATAATGTTTCATTGTTTGCATATACCACATTTTGCTTATCCATTTTCCCAATGACACTTATTTCCACCTTTTGACTACTGTGAATAATGCTGTAATGGATACTAACATATATATGTTTTAGTTCCTTTTTTAATTTTTTTGGATATATACCTAAAAGTGGAATTGCTAGGTCATGTATTAATTCAATGTTTAACTTTCTTAGGAACTGCAAAACTATTTTTTCACAGCAGTTTAACCTTTTGGAGTCCCACCAGCAGAGCACAATGGCTCCAAGTTCTCCACATTCTCACTAATGTGATCCATCAGTCTTTGATAGTTTTCCAGTATTCTGGCACAACATGGTGCTCAGAGTCATCTTGTACATTTTTGCTCTAAACTTGAAATCAACCATTTCTCAAAGGAACTCTGATACCTTTGAATTGGGAATAGTATTTAAAGGACACAGACAGGATACTAGAGATGTTTGTAGATGATAGTTTATTGTTGCTTCTGGGCCATTTTAAGGAACAAAGATATTTTTTGTTCTGGTACTCTTTAATTTCCAACTTTTCCAGCTGGCAAAGGGTTCTTTAAGTAAAAATGGCCTAAAAACAAAGACCAAACTCAGGGAATTGGCAGTGCAATGTCAGTGTGGCCTCAAAATAAATAACAACTAAAGTTGTATCTATAAGATATCTTGTTGGGACTTCAGAAAGACTTATGGTGGTATCTCACAGATATTCTGAGTCAATCAAAAAATCTTCCATCGATCTTATGAGCATTGTGTCAAAGCACCCTAAGTTCAGCACTTAGAGTGGGAAGAGGCCTATCTCAAAGAGATTTGTAGATGTGGTTTTTGTATACAGGAGTGAACTCCCAATAAGATTCATAGAAAACTCATAAAGTTTTAAAAATAATTTTACTAATAATAAAGTACCATGGAAACAGGTCATGGTGGTTCACACCTATAATCCCAGCACTTTGGGATACCAAAGTAAGAGAATCCCTTGAGGCCATTAATTCAAGCTGCAGTGAGCTATGATTGCACAATTGTGCTCCAGCCCAGACAACAAAGTAAGACCATGTCTCTGTCTCTACCAAAAAACAAACAACAATAACAAAACACCCCAAGTTTAAAACTAATATGCACAGAAAGAGTACAGAAAGCTTCTGTAAACACAAAGAAAACTAAGAAAGCTACTCATATGAAAAATTAGGCCATTTCCTAAGGAAAAAGAAGGATATCTCAGAGAACATAGCCCAGATTCCAGAAGGCAGAGCCAAAGCTTTAGAGAACCAGTCTCAAGGAGCAGAACTAAGCCTTTATCATTCCATCAATTCAAGTTCACTGCAGCTTGAATTAATGGAATCGTTCATGCTCCCAGAGAAGGGAATACTGTGGACATATGCCCAACCGAATTACAGAATTTATATGGACCACTAACTGCTATTTGCCTTCTACCACTTCTCTCTTTTTTATAGAAGTATCTATTGCAGTAATTCTATTGCTGTCTCATTATTTTATGTTGGGTGTTTGTGGAGAAGAGAACTTTTATCTAGATTGGGAAGAGGTGCACTTGAGAAATTTCATCCACATCTGTACTTGAAGCAAATCATGAGATGATAGATTTGAGCCTGATTCCACACTTGGATAAGATTTTGGTGACATAAGAAGGGAATTTGGTATAGTTGTCACATGGGAAGTATGGCTAGAGGGAAGAGTGTATAATAGCTAATATCTAAAGATGGCCTCTATCAATTCTTCTACTGTACACACACACTGTACCACATGTTAAGTGGTAGAATCTGTACTGAACTTGTGACTTGCTTTGAACAATAGGATGCATCAAAAACTGTGTTCTAGACTTATAAGTCCCGATCTTAAGAGGACTTGTAACATCCACTTCTCTAATGGAAGCTAGGCACCGTGTATCAAAAACACAACTATGCTGAAACCATCTTCTGTGAGGAGGTCAAAATCAGCAACTTGAAGAGTTCCCACAGAAAGAAAGAAAGATGACCTAGCCAGACCCCAACTCTTCTAGCAAACTACTAGCAAAAGGACTGCAGTTTTGAGCACCAAACGTGAGTAAAGAAGCCGTCTGGAATATTCGAGGGCCAGCAGACATCACATGGAGCAGAAGAACTGTACAATTGAGCCCAGCTCACATAGCAGAATGAGAAAAAAATAAAATTGCTATTTTTAAAACCCATTTATGCCACTTTGTTATGCAGCAATAGATAACTGAAACATTGATTGAATGAACTCTTTAGTTGTTATATTTTATTTTTAAAATTTCTATATACCCACTTGGTTCTTTTTTATAGATCCTTTTCTCCCTGAAATTCCTCATGTATTCATGCAAGTTGTTAACCTTTCGTACTAGATCTTTTAATATATTTATCTTAGTCATTTTAATTTTTTTGTCAGATAATTTCAATATTTTAGCCATCTGATAGTGTGTTTCTATTGACTCTTTTTTCTCTTGATTACATGTCACATATTCTTGCTTCTTCACCTGTCCCATAAATTTTTTTACTATGCCAGATATTGTGTGTTAAAACAATGAGAATTAAAAGTTAAATATCTAATTCCAGAAAATAATATATCCTTTCTGTCAGACCACTATTATAAGGGACTGTTTCCATTTAATCTATATTGAGCTGGGCATCGTTGCAGTTTTACTTAGATTTAGTTTACTATTGGATTTAAATATTTTGAGGACAAAATTAGAACTTTTGTTTTAGCATAACTTTGGGATTTGAATACCAGGAAGACTCTCTTCTTGTGCTTATTTCCTGAACCATGAGAAAGCTCGGCTCTACAGTCTGACCACCAGCTTTTAGGTCATTGAGGAGTTACCATATCCTCTCCAGCCCCACTTGCAATTCTTCATACCTCAATATATTTATCTTCATCTTGTTGTCCTGCCTCCAATTGTTGAAAAGATGTGGCAATGGGTTCAATAAAACCTGAGGTGTCTAGGAAGGATTTTACTCTACCTTTATTGTTCCTCCCCCAGCCATCAGGAAGCATCTTAGTGCATTTCATTAAGAGTCAGTATGCCTCAGAGAGATTTCTATAAGCTTCCCTGCCCTGATTCCAGTCTTCAGTGAGACATTATTGTCTTGCACTCAGGAAAGGGCCCCTGCATCAAACTGGGGGATTTGTTCCACAGACCTGCACTTCCCACCCCTCAGCAAACCACTATATTGCACTTGGAGAAGGTCCCTGCCTTCCACTTAGGGAAAACCCTACACTTCTCAGCCTTTTTGCTCTGTCCTCACCTTTGACATCCTATCTCTGTGTATGTAGTAAAGACCCACGGTAGAGCTGCCAGATGGCACCGACATAGTCTGTAACTAAGGATACCATTACACCAGCCCCCATATATCATTAACATTTATGGAAAGTTAGCTCGGTTTCTCCTTACCCTGCTAATGATAAATTTCTTCCTTTCCCATTTTCTTCCTTTCCCACCATTATTCCAGTGATGAACATATCCAAGTGCTTCCTTTTTCCTGGAATATAACTAATCTAGGTTTCTTTGCATCTTCAGCTCTGATGAGTGTTTTAAATGATTTTTTAAATATCTTTCATGATAGTAAATTTAAAATAAATCTGCATCAGCAAATGATATTTTCTGTTTTCTGTTGGCTTAGTGAGTTTCAGCTCTATGAACCTCCGTTTCTCCATTTATAAGGCAGCTGCAACCTACCAGTTAAAAGAATGTATTGGGAGGCTGAGGTGAGTGGATTACCTGAGCCCACGGGTTCGAGACCTGCCTGGGCAGCGAGACCTCATCTCTATAATAAATCAAAAAAATCAGCCGGGCATTGTAGCGCATGCCTGTAATTCCAGCTACTTGGAAGGCTGAGGCAGAAGGATCACTGGAGTCCAGCAGGTCGAGGCTGCTGTGGCCGGGAACGGCCACTGCACTCCAGTCTGGGCAACAGAGTGAGACTCCAACTCAAAAAAAAAAAAAAAAAGAATGTAAAGATTAAATTGTAAAAAGTAGTTTAAAATGGGGGAAGAAGACCAAATGTCTGTTTTAATCTGGGCACCACAACCCACCTAACTGTCTGCTCTGTCTCCCTCATTCTCTTTACTCCATGGCTCTGATTTTCTTTCAGTCAGCCTCAAAAGTGTCAAGCTCTCTAGCATTTGAATACACTGTTCTCTTTGCCAGGAACATTTGCCTCTTGTTTCTCTCCCTTGCCTTGCTAACTCTCATATGTCATTTCTTCTAGGAAACCTACCCTGACCACCACCCCTGCAGTTAAGTGCTTCTCTATCATAGCACTTTTCATTCTGTATTATAACTGTGCATTTATATGTGTATATTCCCACTGGGCTATCAGTTCTCTGAAATCAGGAACTATGCACATCATGTGAGTTACTGTTTCACAGCATATAACAGAATCTATAAAGAGGACACATAAGAGGCAATTTTTTCATAAATGAGTGACTGCATGAATGAATGGTTCTGAATATTGTTATTTCTTCGTGTAGAAAAATTTATTATTTACCTATTAGATGTATAATATGATGCTAGATACTCCTGGAACAACAAGGCATATCTTTCTATAGCATAGAGCACCCATCCTCAAGGACCTTACATCTAGCTAGAAAGAATAGACAAACACATAAGAAAAGCTAAATAGCACTTCAAACATTCAATCAAAAATAAGATGGCCATATAAAAGAGAAAATAATTTCAATCAAGAAAGATAGGATCAACTATTTTAACAGCACCAATGTTGCTGACAGAATAAAGGACATAAAATCTGAGAATAAGCCTTTATGTTGGCAATTAGAAGGTTAACAGTGAACTTTCAGAGAGTAACTTCAGACTGGTGACAACAGAAACCAGATTGCAGGGCATTTGAAGTGAAATAGTGGGGAGGAAGCCAAGACCATGGAGTTGATCTGTGAGTGGAGCCCACACATTCAATAAGTTTGGCAAGGAGAGAATAGAGGACAATTCTTTTGGAGGCACTAGATCAAGCTGATTTAAAGGCAGATGGGAAAGGTCCCACAGAGAGGGAGAGAGACTGAAAATGCCCAGGAAAGCAGAATGCCTGATATAACATTATTCTGAAAAAGCAGATAGGAACCCACACCACCTATTAGAGCCAGGAAATAAGTATCAGAGGTTCAAACCAGTGCAGCACAGTGACCATTACACAGCATCCAAGCCTGTTTTATTATAGTCTTATCAAGTTGTGCATAATTGTAGCAGATTTCTTCTAGAGCATTTTAAAGGTATGGCTGGGCTTTGGCATCCACAGACAAGCAGGTGGCACCCAAGAATTGTTTCACAGCCAGGAAAACTCAAAACCAACGTTAGGACTCTAACACAAGACAAGCTTTCAATCCCGGGAAGGTGTACAAAGGAAACAAGTCAAAATCTTACATCAGAGTCAAGGTTCAGCCAGAAAAATAGTTCTTATGGAAAAAGTAGAATAGACTATGTACTCGAATTGAAGGCAGGGAGGTGACGGAGACTTAGGAATATGACAAACCTTGGGCCTCTGCTCTAGTCAGTCATAGAGGTTATACTACCTTAATTGTTCCTATCATCATCAGCATGAGTTCTAGAAATTCCAAAAGGACTGGACCATCAGAAACAATGTCTGGGCTCAGGGAGCGGTCCAGATGGATTTGGAGGAGGAGTCCCACATCAGTTGGGTGGCCAGAGTGAAGCCACCTAAGACTCCTGAACTTGAGAACCTGAGGGGATGAGAGAAGGAATGAATATAATCACAATGGCATACAGAAGTAAAAACAGCTGGCCAGAAGCAGGTTCTTATCAAAGCATTCCTGAAAAGAGAAGTGTAGGCTATGGCAGTGAGAGAAAGGAAAAGCAACAAGAATGAGAGGGAGTGGAAAGGGAAGTAAATACACTGACATGACCCAGGAGCCAGAACTTGGGAGCAAGACTGTAAGGATGTATCAGGGGAGTGAGCCAGGGGAGGTATGCTCACTGAGAGCCAGGACAGCGTGCTGTAAATAAGATGGGATCATTGTGGTTGTCCACAGGTACTCTCTGCCCCCAATTCTTAAGGCCTATGCCCAGCTTAGGGAGTCAGGGAGGCCACAACAGGGGAGCATGGTACAGAATTAAAAAGGACATAAAGGATTCGGTGCAAGGAAAGATCACATGGTATATTAATGTACCGGGACTATATTCTGAAAGATGTTCTGATCTTGGAAGATTTGGAATGAGAAATTACACAGATTGATGGGAGTGATCCAGAAGTCACAATTGACATGTATGGTAGGCAATAACAAATTGTTTACTGTCAACCATCCATCCTCTTTTCATGTGAGGAAATATCCTTCTACCTATGCATTGTGGTTTTAGACACTGGTGATTTCTGCCTTCCATTACCATCTTCTATTACAGAGGCTGACAGGAGCCAGTCCTGGTTCTTCCCATACCTTGCCATCCTAGGAAGTGGGCTTTGGGCCCTAAGCTAAGCCAATCAGAAACAAAGGGCTTTGAATACTGAACACATGAGACAAGGAGGTGGGGGGACTGGTGGGGGCTAAAGTAGGGGTAAAAGAATGTTTTGTTTCTTCTCATTTTCTAAGACTGATCCTGATGTTCTCACTAATTCTCTAAGACCTTCATATCTTTCCAGTATATGCCCTTTCTGCTTAGAATTGTCAGAGACGGTTTCTATTGCTTGTAATCAAAATCTCTGACTGATGCACACACATAGTATGGCAGACGGTCATAAGATGAGAGCAAATTTAGGTTGTCAGCAAGAGTAATATTAATGCTACTGCTCTTGAACTAGAGACCAAACTAAATGCCAAGAACACAGAAAAAGATGTTATTGATAGGGATAAAATTGGGGAGTTAAAAAATTATTTTTTAAAAAGTCGTAGGCATCGATAGGTTTTGGAGAAAGGGAATCCACATGTAAGTTGGTGGTGGTTTTAGAAAGATTAAAGGGCTGCTAGCCAGGTGAAGCTTGCTGTCTAGCAGAAAGAGAGACCATTACATAAACAAACACCATTAAAAATGATAAATGTTATACTTGAGCATATGACCTATGCAGTAAAATTATCTACATTCAAATCCCAACCCTTATGAGTTATATAAATTCCCTGTGCCTAAGTTTCCTTATTTGTAAAACGAGGTAGCAATTTATACATGGAAAACAATTAAAATAGTGCAGAAAGACTAATACATACTCCAACAAAAGTTAGTTCTTTTCATAGGGAATGCAGAATGTTCTGTGGAAGCATAAAGCCGTCCACCTAACTTGATGTTCGAATTGGGGCAGAAGTTACTGGAAGAAAGTGATACTTAAGTTAAGACCTGAAAGATGAGTTATCACAAAACAACAATAACAATAGTAATAATTACATGTATTGAGCTCTCACCATGTGCCAGGAATATTATCTCCTTTTTCCCTCCCAAAAGCCCTATGAGGTTTGCATCAAAATTATCCCTACTTTATAGATGAGACAACTTGAGGCTCAGAAATGTAAAACGCCTAGGTCAAAATTAGCTCGCTAACTAGGAAGTAGGATAAAAGAGGGCAAGAGTGAGGCAGATAAATCAGCACCCCTTAAAATAAATTTCTGATCTGAAATCATGGGAGAGCCATCTTGCCCAGGCCCTGCTTCACTGGAGGTTACTTTTCTGATGATATACATCCTCAGTTTTATAACATAAAATATTCAGAAGACACAATTCATTAGATGAAATTCTGTTTTTCACTTCATTTTTCAAGAGCTTGTGTTTTTCATAATCGAAGAGTAACTGCTGTAGTTATTGATCACAATAAAAATTAACATATTTTTTCAATTAGATTCATATCAGAGCACCTCTCAAAGCTGGCTCTCAAAGAACCTGCTCACTTTACTCCTTCCTACCTCTGATAGGAATGAGGAAAACACATGCTACATGCCCTCCCTTCTGTTCAGAGAGAGGCCACATTTGTCCTGCACACTAATCAAAGAAATGTGCTACTGTCTTGCCCAATTTGAACCCTGACTTCATTACTAAAATGCAGTGTCTGCTGAGGTAAGTGACTGGGGCAGCTGTTCAACATATGCCTGGCAACACTGAATAGCCCCGTTAGTCCAGTGAGTGAGGGACACTCTATCCCTGCGAAGCTGAAGGGGAAATTGTAAGTAACCATAAAGTAATTACCCACTTGGAACCTGTCCAGGCCATGTTCAATGCGATTGAAAGCTTCTGTCCTTGGTGCCAACCTTCCCCAGCTTAGGGAGGTCAGAGAACTTGGAATATTTTCACTACTCTGCTGCAGAGACCTGATCTGCTTTGAAGATCTGTCTGAAATTCACTGAGGTCACCAAGGGGAGGGATTACTACCTCCCAACCAAAGAACAACCCATCTCATGAGAGCTAATATCATTTAAAATGCTCTTTGGTTCATGTTAAATATTGCTGCTTCCTCTCATTCTGCATGCACGGGTGTACAGAGTACCTTCTGTAGGTACTCTCCCATTTGAACAACACAACATCCATTCAAGGGAAACAGAATACACATTCTTATTCCCACTTCACAGACAATGAAACCTGATGCTAGAGAGGATAACTGATTGGACAGGAATGGTGTTGTGGTCTTCTGAGTCCTGTCATCTGGATTTTGGTGTCCTTTCATCTTCCCCCTCACGTCACCTCTAATTCCCAACCAATCCTCATTTGGGAACATCCCAGTTCTCTTTCAATTGCCTTACATATCTTTAAGAAATTGCTGAAAGAGTTATTTTCAAAGTAAAAGTCACATGCAGTACTGATTTTAAAGATACATATTTAGGCTTCTGGGTTCTATGGAGATGATAACCAAGCACCAGCTGACCCTTTCCTGAAATTTAACCCTGAAGAATATGAAGAACCAGAAGGGAAATAAGAATTTTTGAAGCTAATAAAAAGTATATGAATCTCTTGGGGAAACTCAACAATGTTTTGAGTTGATAGGTGGGGGGATGTAGTACATTCTGAGTCAAAAAGGCTGTGCAAGAAAGCAGAGGAAAGGAAGACTGGAGAAAACCTTTGCATTGCTGCTATTAGCTTTCCCCCTCATTGTTTTCAGACACTTGCCACCAGCTTTTTCACTGCAGAAGTCCTTTACAGTCCAGGTCATTGGTGTTGGAAAAATAAAGTCGAAGCAGTGCAGACACAAGCCGGGGTAGGGTATACCCAACCAGGCACTCTTGGAAGGCCACCACTAGAACATGTGGCCATGCTGTGTGCATTGGGAAAGGTATGCTGCCTCCAGATAGGTGGAGCTCTTTCCATGGTACACAGCTTGGATGTGGAGGTAGATGGCATGCCACTCCCTGCTTCTCTCATGAGTAGAGACCACTTGCACAACTATGAGTGATGGGTCTGGCCCTTCAACCTCCTGAATCCTATGCACTATTTCTCCAAACTCCCACTCCTGGGGGAATTATAGTCTGTGGAGATTGACTCATCCTAGTGCTGCTTCTCCCTGGTACTTTAATTTAAAGGAGAAACTCTGGTCAGGGGAATTGTCCAGGGGAAAAGTAGCAAAAGGGAATGATACAAAGGATTTTTATGATCCTTTGTCTCCATGCTATGGGGCTCAATGCTGCTCATGTTTTTATTTCTTTTTTTTTAAGTTTTAAAACAAAGTTTATTAAAGAAAGAAGGAAGAAAAGAAAGGGAGACATGACAGAGCTGGCATGGGCAAAAGAAACCACCACCTCTCATATTTTTCATCTCTAAATAGATGGAGACTAGAGCCTGATACCTTGTCTTCCCCAATAAACATTACCAGGCAGAATAGCTGATAACCATAGATGAACATAAGCTTACAAGTTCAAATAAAACTAGAGTCTAGTAAAGAAAGACAAAAACAGAATATTACACATTAGTTAAAGCAGAATCACATGAACAAATGAAAAAAGAATATAGCATTAATATGATAACCATGCTTAAGGAGATGTGGGAAGCTACTAGTAAAGTAAGACTTTTTTTAAATGAAATATTAGATGCAAAAAATGTATAGTTGAAGTGAAAAATGCAATACATGGGCTAAGTAACAGGATGGAATAGAGATAAAGAAGGACTTAGTGAATTGGAAGATCAGAATTAGAAACTCTTCCCAAAAATAGCAGGAAAGAAAAAAATATGATTTAAAAATTGAAGAAAAATGTAAAAGCTAAGAGATCTGAAGGATAAAAGTAGGAGCACAGGCATCCAGAAATAGGATCTTGAAAGGAATGGGAAGGGAAAGTGGAAAGAAGAAAATATTTAAAGAAATGATAAAGATAAATTTACTAAAATTAATGAGCAATAGACTCAGAATGAAAAGGCTCTTAGAGGACCAAATACAAGGAATAAGGAAAAATCCACACATAATAACATTATAATAAAATTTTAAAATATTAAAGCAAAGAAAAAAATACTTAAAACTTCCAAAAGGGGGGGGAGAAGCAGTACCCTGTGAAGTAACAAGAGTCAGGCTAACACTAAAATATTCAAGAGCATTGAAAGCAAGATCATAATGAAAAAAACATTTTTAAGATAGTAGAGTATAATTTTAAGGTATTGAAGGAAAAATAACTTCAAACCTACAATTTTATTATCATTCAAATACGAGGGCGTAATAAAAACAAAGTATATGCATCACAAAGTTTAACATGCAAAATCCATACTAAATACACTACTGCCGGATACATTCAAATTTAAAAAAAAAAAAAGCAGAGATGTTGTAAAAGATAGGCAAAGTAAAAGGAATAGTATACCTCAGTAGAGTTTACTGTTCATTGCTCAGATGTTAGCAAGAGAAAAAGATCTCCAGCAAAACTGATCAAAGAGGGAAAAAAAAGAAAATATACAAATAAATAAAATATAGAAAAAAATTACAGCAAACTATGAATATAACAAAGATTCAAAAAGAATATTGTGAAATACACACTAATAACTTTGAGACCTAGAAAAGCTTGAAGAAGTAGAAAATAAAGCACCTCTAAAAAAGTTACAAACCCCATATTCAGATTGTTTTAGAGATAAATTCTGCCAGATCCCAAGGATTAGCTATTATATAAGCAATATAAATTTTTCAAGAGAATAGAAAAGCAAAAACTGCCAGATTAATTTCATAAGGCAACAATAATCAGTATTTTTTAAACCAAATAAAAATAATACAAGAAATTAAAATTATAGGCCTACATCATGTTAAGCAGATGAAAATTTTTATATTAAATTTTAGCTAAGTAATTAAATATAAATGTCTCATAATGATATAATAATTAAAATTTTTTTTAATTTTTTTTTTTTTGCGTTGGAGTCTCACTCTGTCACCAAGACTGGAGTGCAGTGGCCGCTGCCAGCCACTGTAGCCTTGACCTGCTGGGCTCCGGCAATCCTTCCACCTCAGCCTTCCAAGTAGCTGGAACTACAGGCATGCACTACCATGTCCAGCTAATTTTTTTGATTTATTGTAGAGATGAGGTCTCGCCAAGTTGCCCAGGTGGGTCTCGAACCCACAGGCTCAGGCAATCCACTCACCTCAGCCTCCCAAAGCACAGGATTACAGGCTGAGCCACCGAGCCCGGCTATTAAGTGATTTTAAAGATCCTACTTTTGAGAGATATGTAATGAAGAATTTCTTGATGAACTGATAAAATGTCTGGAATTTGCTACAGATGATCTAATCTGGGGGATGTGAAGAAAGGACAATAGGTGAAACAAGACCGGCCACTAGTTGATAAAGTAAGGTGGTGGGTACACAGGAGATAGTATACTATCTCTGTAGTTTTTATTTATGCTTAATTTTGCATAAGAAAAAAAATAAAGAAAATGATTATGTGAGGGTTATTCCAGTGTTAAAACAATGGTTTCAAAAATCAGAGAAACCTATAAATGATATTTACAATAGTGATAGATTTAAGGATAAAAAGTATCTCAATTGATACAGAAACAGTATTTGACAAGGTTCAATCCCTAATTTATGGTCATTTTAAAACATTCTTTTCAAATCAGGAATGCAGTTAATTTTTTTTAACTTTATAAAGGTAATAAAACAAAAATCTATAGCAATATTATATTTAATGTAGAATTTTAGGTGCTTTTCTTATAAAATTGCAAGCAAGAAAAAGTCAAAATTTGCATTATTACTATTTAAGATAGTACTGGAGGTCTTGGCCAACAATGTAGGGAAAGAAGAAATAAGAGAAATAAAGAAAGAGTTTTCCAAGAAAGAGATACAACTATCATTATTTGCAGACAGGAAAAAAGGGGAATTCAGCAAATTTGGAGGATACAAGATCAATTTGTAAAAAATCAATAGGATTTTAATATCATAAAGATGTCAGTTCTCCCCCAAATTAATCTATAAATTTAATGCAGTCTCATTCAAAATACCAGCTGGAATTTAGAGGGATTCCATAAACTCATATGAAATTTTATATGGAATATTAAAGATCCACAAATATTTAAGTCAGTCTTAAACAAAAAGTTTAAAGGATAGAAGCAGGGGGTTGTTCTACCAGATATTAAAAGCAGTAGTAAAGCCATAGTAATGAAAACAAGTGATATTGGCACAAGAACAAAATTGGACAGTAGAACAGTACTGTCTATAACAGCAGCTATTCAGAAAGGGAACCATGTATATATGAGGACTTAATGTAGGATAATGATAGCACCACAAATCATAGTGGAAATAATGGTTATTTAGCACATAGGGTTGGGGAACCTAGCTCATTACATGTAGGAAAATAAAACTGGATATCTACTTAATACCTCATTCAAAGCTGGAAAGTGAATGGATAAAAGATTTAAACATAAAAGATATTTTTATGAAACTAAGCAGAAAAAAAACTGTGGGAGATTATCTATGTAGCCGAGGTGGAGAGAAGGACTTTTTAAACAAAACTTCCAAACCACAAGTCGTAAGATTAAAAAAAAGCTAATATCAAAATTAAATCTTTTTTATATTCCATAAAAGATATCACAAAGTCAATAAATAATTAAAAGAATAGGAGAATATATTTGCAAAGTCTCAAATTAAGGAAAAAAAGACCATCTGGCATATACAAGGAATTTCTATAAGTCAACATTTAAAATATATATATAGAAACATCAATTTGCAAATGGGCAAAGGATAGTAACAGTCAATCACAGAAGGCTACAAAGTATAGAAAAAATTAGTAGAGATTAGCAGTAATCACAGGACTGTAAATTAAAGCAACAATAAGATGTCAGAGGGGCAAGAATTAGAAAATCAGTAAATGTCAGGTGTTAGTGAAGGTATGAAATTATAAGAACCCTTGAGTGCCAGGCAGAGATATTCACTGAAGCATGGTTTGAGATGGTAAGCAGTTGGATATTATCCAAGTGCCTGGTACAGAGAGAGGATAGGCAAAAACCACTAGCATGATATTCATAAGGAGCTTATATCATCAATGTAATATTCTTCCCCTAAATGAATTAAATAAGCTAGAAACAATAGTCTATATGCACATGTAATAACATGAATGGATCTGAAAACATGGTGCTAATAAGTCTATAATAGCGTGTGTGTGTGTGTGTGTGTGTGTGTGTGTGTTGAAAATACATGTATATAAAACAATAATTGACATTTTAAAATAATACATCCAAACAAGAGAATGTACACTAGAATAGTTTCATATAGGAATTGGAAAGGAAATGAGGTAAAAGAGAAGGAAGGAAGGGAGGGAGGGAGGGAGGAGTAGTCAACATTATTTGGACCAATGATAAGAATGCACTATGAATTGAGGGGTATAATTAACTCAACATTCATCAACATATTTAGAAAAAAAATAAATGAATAAAAATTGCATATGTGCATGTGTCAAATGGCACTCTTGACAGATAAACATTGAGGAGATGAGGCTGGACAGTTAAGCACACGAGGCAAAATCATCTATGTAATACAAATAATCAAAGGTTGAAAACTCTTGCTTTGGTTCATGGTTCACACACTTGCCTGGTCTCTGGAACACTTTATTCATCAAGGCTGAGAAGCACCAACTCTACTCACTCCTGATTATTCTCTCCCCTCTAAACCCTTTCTGAGAACCTGGAAAGATAACCACAGTCTGTCATGAGATGCTCATGAAGGTCGACAAGTAAATGATGATTCACACCAGGAACAACATCATAAACTCCTTCCATGGCCCCAAAACATCTCTCATCTTAACTCTACATTCTAAAATACAGCATTGGAATCCTCAAGTTTAAAGGAAGCAAAAAAAGGTTAAAAGTTTCATTAATGGTCAAATTTATGACATCAATGACTATTACAATATCAAAAGGGTTTTTACTCTTCTGTCCAACTTTTCCAGGGCTCTTGCTTCTTTCTCTTTCTCTTCTGTCTTGTCCTGGCTCATTCAGAAAACCATGCAGAAAGCAAAAAATTATGTAACTGATTTTTGCCTGTGAAGAGCTTCCCATGAACTCAAGCATTGGCAGGGTTTCATAGCAGTCTGAAGAGGTGTCAGCTGCAGTGCTATGAGGACTGAGATCCTGGCACTGACCTTTTCTCCACTGACTTCTTAAAGGAAGTCTTTCTGTCCCTGATGAGCCCATCAAGATCCACTCTTCACTTTGCTCCAAATTGCTCTGTGCCCCCACATGTCTGACCTAAGTAGGTCATATCCATGGGTTATCTTGTCCTCTGGCTTCCAGTTGAGTTTGGCCAATCAACAGCCCTGGCAGGAAGTCAAAAGGAGGGAGGAGTTCCTCCAGTTCCCTTCGGTGGCTGTGTGTTGGCTGTGCTTCCAGAGATCTCAACTATAGGCAAGTGATACTCCCCAGAACCCTATTTGTCCCAGAGTTCCAGAAATCGCTGTTCTCTCTATTCCTTCAGAACTGGGGGTGGTAGTAGAGCCCCACTGTAGCCAGCTCCAGGGTCCTGCACCATCACATATGGTTGACATACACACAAGCCTTGAAAATAGTACCTTTAATAAAAGTCTCCTCAAATTATCCCAATCTGATTTTGCCATCCATTTCCTACTGCAACCCTTACTGATGCATCCAACCTGCCCCATATTTGGCAAAAGAGTTAGAAACAAGTTTATCTTTCTTTGATGACTCTTTTAGGCACTCTGTAAACACTCAGAGTTTCAGATTTTTTATGTTGATTAGAGTCCAGGAACCAAAGTTTTAAACAAAGCTAATTCAGGGCCCTGGTCCAGGATCACCCAAAATATGCCAGGAGGACCTTTGAGAATGACTCAATGTAAGCATTCCTCATTTTTTTCCCCAGAGGTATCATTCTCCCCCATGGGAACATTTCACCCAAGACTACCCTTTGTGCTTTTATAGATTTCATTACAATTGTAACAGTTTTATGTTTCACTGTAAAGAGTTGAATAAAACTTTACCCATAAAAAGTAAATCATAGCAAATCCCTAGACAAATGGAATGGTCTTGGCAACATAATATTAATTTATATGGCATGTGTGGTATAGCTTTCATCTGCAGAGTATCTCAGAGATTAAAATGATATACAGGGTTAAAGAATAGTCGGGGCAGGCTGAGAAAGAGATGGTCTAGGAGACAAATGTACCAAATGGATATCGATAAGCTAAACACAGGGATCACTTCACCACACTGCTGGGTGCCTGCTACTCAGAGGTGAAATACCACAACTGTTAACTGCTAGAGCAGAGTCTCAATTTAAGAAAGAGAATAAAGAAAAATAGCCTGTCCACAAATAGTGCACAAGGGGATTCCAAAAGGCCCAGTACAATGAATACAATTAGAATCACTCAGGAGAGCCGTGAAGTCTCATCTCATGCACTTAGCCTTGTCTCCCTAATACACACTTCTTAAAGGCAAACTATGGGTGTTAGATATACCTTCTTTTCATCATATACACAACTCAAAGGCACACATTCACACACACAGAAGGCAGGTACAAACATGTCCTACTATGTTCCTGGCCATGTGTTGAGCATTAAGGAATGAATAGTAAATAAAACAGAGTCCCTGCCCTTGTGATGCTTATATTCTAGTTGTCTATGTTATGGGGTGGGTGAGGGAGACAGAGACATGAGACATCAAAAATACACGGGCTGTCAGGTAAAAAAAGGGTTAAGGGGGGAAAATCAGCCAACTAAGTGGGGGAGCTGTTTTAGAAAGTCTGACAGAAAAGCTAACAGCTAGGAAAGACAGACAAATCAGATGTGGTCCTCTCTGCCAAGGAATATATTCACAGTTCTTAAAACAGTGGTACGCCATGGGTGCACAGTATCTACAGCGGATGCTAATTAAATACTGTAGACTGGGTGGCTACTGGTAGACAAAACTTCAGTCTCTCCTAAAATGCCTCCTACTTCTGCCAAAGGCAGCTAAATACCTATGGTATCTTGCGGAAAACACTATGTTTCCAGCACCATCTCCCATGAGCCTGATTTCATACACTCTTTTGATTGTGAGATTCAGTGACAGATAAAGCTCTGTAGCAAGGGATCAAGAGGAAGGTAAGTGACAGTTACCAAGTAAGTCCCACAGGCTATAAATCTGTCACCAAGAAAATAAGGATGATAAGAGTTTATATCTGCAAAGTCCTAGTCTCCAAGGAAATCCGGGTTCTCTTTTCTGTGTGACTTTTAAGGTAATTAAACATCAAGACATTCTTAGTGGTCTAAGGAAGCATTCCTCAGCTTTTCTCATGGATAGTAAAATCAAGGTCCTGAGACAGTCATTAACTGCCCTATCTAAGGGTAAACTATGGCTAGCACAGGCAGAACATAGGGTTGAGGTCATTGGGTATATTATCTAAAGGGAAATACCTACACAGACACACACACCAGTCTACTGCAGGGAACACTGGAAGTAGAGGATTTTTGCCTGGACTCTATAAAGTGATCACATACAACTAATAATGCTCCTCTCCTCTTCACTGTCCTTATAAGGCCTTGCCAGAGATTATTAATGCAGTTTAAAAGATAGTATGTAATGACTGAAAGAGCATAAGCCAATCAAATGAATACATATTTTATAGGAACACAGATAAACAACATATATATACATGTATTAAACATATTTGAATAGTTGCCTAAGGGGATGGGGGTTGACTGAGCCTGAGTAATGAATACAGAAGGGAGTGAATAGTAAACAAAACAATAAAAGCTTGGTTTGGATTGATAATGATAATGTATATGAATAACTCAACCCTTTGCAAGTGAGGTAAAAAAAAAAAATCAAACACCATATGTATGGGACTTAAACAGATCTGATTGACTATTGACCTAGTGGTTTATTGGCAAGTTCCTCAACTTCTCTGAATCCCAATGTCCCAGTGTGAAAAATAGAAATAATAATATAAACAGCCTATATCACTTGCTTGTAAAATTATTGCCAATATGCAGCTATCTTCTTCTTTACAGGTACACAGAAAATTATAATATTTAACCACCTTGAAGTAAGCAAAATTATGTGACTAGTTCTGGTGGATGATATGTGAAACTCAATAAAATGTCCCTGCCTAGCAGAGTCCAAAAAGTCTCAGTGAGATTTACCAGCCTTCCTCTTTCCCTTTGATGTAGTTTGGAGACCATGTGTTGAGATGGGAATAAAAGACTAAAGCAGCCTGGATGAATGAGTCACTACATGGAGAACAGCTTCCAGGGAGTTGCTGGAACCATGGTGGATTTTGCAGTAGTAAGAAATACACTTCTATTATCAAGCCACTGAGTTCTTGGAATGTTTGTTACTGCAGAAGGGTTTAGTGCAACCTGACTTATACATACAGTAATCATTAGTTTCCTCTCCCCTACAGCCAAGACCAACTGACCCCCAGATATTGTAGGACGTAAAAGGTAGGAGGAAGTCAAGTGTTGATCTATTGGCCTTTTGAACTTTCCATGTGAGGTAAGGAACTGGAAGAAAGAGCTGGAGAAGGAAATAAGCCAAGTTCTATTACTGGAATTCAGAAAACTCAGTTCATGTTCAGGTATCTCTGCAAACGTGACTGACCTGCTTCGGGGAGGGAGCTTACCCTTAATCCATAGCATTCTTCCCTGAATCATCCAGTCCCCTGTGTGTTTTTCCCCAGGTGCCACTGAAACCTAAAACAAATCTCCGTATGTGAAGATTGTACAGTAGCCCTTCCCCAGCTCAGAGTAATAGGAGTTGTCTGTTATCTCTAGTTAGAAAATTAGTTTTACTTGGCCAAAGCCAAAAGGTAATAAACTCTATAGCCATGTAGTTTCATCTGTTTATTACTTACTGTTTGTAAAGAAAACAATAAACAAAATATCTGTACATGTAATATCCCCTTTTCCCTCCAGGGACTCATATAAGTTCCAAATTTCAAAATAATCTCAGTGTGAAGCAATGTTTAAAAAGAGTCCACCAGTTTCTTTATGACTCTCTCATTAACCTTTTCAACCTTCCAATTCTGTTTCTTAAGTCCAGTCATTTCTACTTCATAATGCTGGTACAAACTATTGCACAGACTAAAATAGCATGTCCCCATAAATACCCAAACAGTATGTCAGCCCCTGAGTAATTACAAGACTAGAAGACATCAATGGTGGGCCACAAAACACAGAAGGGGTTAAAAGGATGACAGCATTTGTATTTTCAAAAAGAAAAAAAAAAACTAATCTTGGTCGTGGTATTGAGCAACTGGTTCCACACCCTAAGAGCTCTACTCACTCCCACCCGGCTGTCTTCAGAAGCAAATGCAAAAGCCAAATTATGATGAGAAGAAGAACCAAAGGCAGAACAAGATTCTCACTAACTTGCACCCTCATGGCCTGAGTTTCTAGTCTCCATGGAAGTAGTAAATGGAATCTGAGGCGGCTGGGAGGCCTGGGGGCAACTGCTTGTTAGTAAGTGTAGCCTAGCACTTCCCATCCCCACCTCTGCTTACCTGGTGCCCTGACTCAACTCAGCCACATCATTTTCACAGCATGAGCCAAGGGGCCCCTGGCCTTAGGCATTTCCACTTCTTCTAGACCCATGAGAAGTCATTTTTATTCTAGGGTGGTGGTCATATTGGTGTGCCTCTTTCCAGTGTGGTCTGCCCATTCAAAGGCATCGGTTTTGGTCCTTCCATCTTCCCATTGCATCTCTCAACGCCATCAAAATAGAAGAGGATCCCATAATTCTAAGTCTTTTACAATTTGACAAAAACACCTTCATAATAATGCATTAGTTCCCCCAGGCAATTTTAAGCCTCTTATCTTTAATTGTGGAATTAAGGATTTTATCTTCCATGAAAGGAATTTCATGCATCAACTAAGCAATGTGCAGGGTAGAGGCATAAGGGAGGCTCCCAGGGCTCCTAAGAACCAAGCTAAGTCTTGGTGGGCCCAAAGGTGATGCTGCTTCAGGAATGTGAGTGACTGAGAGCAGAAGAGACCCGAGTCAGTCAGAAGGAGCTGTGAGTGTTCTGTTCTTCTCACATGCCTATCCTCAGATGAATGTACCTGGGTTGTTCTCTCAGACATTTCTTTTTGCAATGGTTGCAGGGTGAGTCTTGGAATTGCTGGCTTCTTGCACTGTGAGTCCGAGATTCTGAGCCCTCTACCTCTTTTAGTCTTCTGGGATCCATCCCCACCCATCCCTAGACACTGGCACTACACAGTCCAGTCCTTTTGTCTCTCCTTCTCCTCTTTCCTGAGCCACCCTCATGGACCAGTTTGTGCCTCTTCACCAAATGCCCCCCCCCACAGTTGCCACTTTTTCCCTATAAAGACCATCCACTCCATCTAAGCACAGAGTTCTCTGCCTCCAGGTCATTAGCAAAGGGACACCTGAGAATGTGAGAGGAAAGAAGGAGCTGGAAACTTCCTATTGCTCAACAACATTTCAGCTCCAGAGATAAGAGAGCCTAGGTTATCACAGAAGAAGCTTCAATCATAGGAGAGAGGTAGGGAGTAGAGACAGCAGAGGTGTGGGAACCTGAGCAAGGACATTTATCACTTTCCCTGCAAGAGTAAGAGCATGTGTGTACAAGCGTGTACATGTGCATGTACATGTGCAAAAGCATGTGTTGGAAAGTTGACATCTTTGACAATAATTATAGTTACCAAGAAACTTTAAAGGTGAGAAAAAGTACAGAAACTTTGGCTTGCTAAAAGTAATACCAATTACAGAATTTATGCAAATTAAGTCTAATTAGCATGCAACACAATAATAATATGTCTATCATTATATTGTGTCAGATTAACTTTCTTGTAAGTTTTCCATAACAATTCTGAACTTTTTTTATACACAAGTTGTGCAAGTAAAAAGGCTATCAATTAACAGGACTACATTGTCTCTTCAAGTCCTTTGCCCATACTTCAGCATGGTTTTTATCTTTTTCTTTAGTGATTTTTAAATGGCCTTCATGCATTGAGGAGCGAATCCTTTCATCTCTTGCATGTGTTGCAAATATTTCTTCCAGTTTGGAAACTGTCTTTTAATTTTGGTTTGTGCTAGACTATATAGAGAAATTTGTCTAAGTTCTTTCTAATCACGCTTTATGTGCTCACTTTCTATGCAACAAACTCACCTGCTCACAATTAAAAAAAAAAATAGAAAAAGTGCCCATTATATCTACTTGCTGAAGTCTGAAATTCCTTTGAACAGGAAATAATCTTTCATTCCACAATTAGAGATAAAAGGTTTACAAATGCACAGAGCCTTGGAGATAATACTTCAGTGTGTTTCAGGTAAATGTGTATGATGATAACAGAATCTTTGATATGTTTATGGGAGGAGGTTTCATTTATAAAGCAGCAGAGAATTCTGTGCCAGAATGGGTGAGAGGACACCAGGGGGAGTTATAGAGACCAAGACTGACCACTGCCCAGAGCCTTCCTTGACCGTCAGGATTAGGGTTAGATATCTGTTTGTGGTTCCACAGCACGCACATATATTCCTGTCATATTGCTGATCACACTGCAGTGTAACGGCTATTTACTTCACTGTCTTGTCCACTTCCCTATAATGTCCATGGAGGGCAGAAATTGCATCTAATTAGTTTACCATCATATCCAGCACACCACACCTAGTGGTTTCTTCATAAACATTGATTGAATGAATGAGTAAAGAAATTAACAAGCCAACATTATTACTTTCTTCAGGGCTTGTGTGATTGGATCTTTGTTCTGCTGTAGAAAGACAGGAAGGTACTACGTATTAAGGAAGAAGATTCAAGCTGAGAAGAGTCCCTGCAGAATGGCCACCACTCTTCCATCATCTGGTCTAAAAAGAACCAGAAATAAATGCCCCAACAGATCCCACTCCAAGACATGCTCTCCCTGGAAATTTAGATTCCAATATATCAAGGTGAATGAAGGCAGTGCCTCCCCTACCCCTCCCTTTTCCTAAGAGACACAGAGCTTCCCTTGCCAGCTGTGATCCTTTAATGCCTTGGGCTAAACCCTGAAGCAGGGACAACTGGGTGTTCAGGAGCTGCCCAGAAGAATCAGTCTCACTCAGCAGGCAGTCTTGTCTAATTAGGCTCCCCTGAGTGTTTTGTGATTCATCTGGCTTGAACCTTATTTGCCTTCTTGAAAATTTGTTGAACTTTCAATCTTCCAAGGAGTGACCTCTGATAACACCACACCCTTCTCTCTGTGCCTGTGATCCTCTGCAATGAGTCTCAGAGTTCTGCCTAGGCCATGTAGCCCTGCCTAGCCCACCCTCAGAGCTGACTTCTTTTCTGGCCTTCCTGGCCACTTCAGTGTGACTGACCCTGGTTCTGCCTAGTTCTTGTCTCTACCTTGTAGAGACAAGCACTTCCCCGTCTTCTGCCCCACTCTGTAAAGATACTCGCTCAGGTCAAGAATCTCTGCCTACACACGTCTACACTTGCCCTGGACAAGGCAGGTCCTCCTGGATAGGTCACTGTATGCCACACGCTAGAGGCTTGTTTGCTGTTCTGGCTTCTTACCACTAGAGCTGAGTCTGAATACCCACTGCTTACCTCTGTTTTCAAACTCCTGCTCCTTGTTCTTTAACCTGGATTTCTAGACTCTGGTTTTCCCAGAACTAGCTTGGGTTCTGCCTCCTGGTTATTCGGGGATCATTTTCCCTGGGCACCATCCAGCCTGCTTCTCTAAATTCAGAATTGATCTGGACTCTGATAGCTGATGACTGTGGACACCTTCAAATGATGCCTGAGCACGTTTCCCACCAAGCATTCTGCTCTTCGATGCCAGGGGTGTCACTTCTCAGCACAGCTTATCTGGCTTCCCATCGTCCAGATCTGCAAAGGGGACATAAGACCACTTGTGCTGCATGGTATAAATACAAAATACATGGACAGAGCAGCGGAGTGCACAGGTTCTCATTTGTTTGCCTCCTGGGGAGGGCTTTTGGGTTGGGCACAGCTCAGTACATCGTGGAAAGGGCTCCCACAGAAAGACCCTGCTCCATAAATATTTACTGAAAAGGGGCTGAGGAACATCTAGTTGACTGAGTGACAATGAGAGCTTTAGGACTGAAGAGATCAGCAGCTAATATCAATGTCATTCCAAGGAGATAACTAGGATGAGCTAGCTTCTTGCTCAGCTCCCAAAGCAGGGAGGACAAAGGCTCTAGGCTATGCGGACATGTCTCCCTTCAAGCCCCTTCATGCCTGGCTCACCAGCCCCAGCCCCGCCCCAGCCTGATTTCCCAGTCTTGCCCAACAAGCCTACCCTTAGCTCTTCAACAGGCATTCACAGCCTGCTTCCTCTCTGGGCCCCAGCAAGATAAAAGGTTACAAACGCATGGAGCCTTAGAGATAATACATGCATGTATTCCAGAAAATGTGTACACAACAGAGTCTTCTCTATGCTTATGGCAGGGGGGGTTCATCTAGAAAGCAGTAGAGAATTCAGTGTCAGGACAGGAGAGAGACCAACAAGAGGAGCCCTAGAGCTGCTCTGGGATTCCAGGCTTTCCAAAGGCAGAGACCCTACCCTAGCTTCTTAACTCACTTTCTTCATGTTCTGCCACCTGTCAGAAAAACACACTCATCTTCTAATTCATTTTCCTGGGATCCTGCTCTCTAGTGGAACTGTAGAATCACAGAATTTTAGGTACATGGTATCTTAGTCTAAAATGGAAAACATAAAATTATTTACCCTAGTGTAGTAAAGTCAGAGGGTGTTTCTTGTAAACAGTGGGAGGGAGGGTTGTTTGTTTCTTTGTTTTGTCTTTCAAGTCTCTCTTTTTTTTACAGGTCCCATCTTCACTCTATGACCCCCATCCCCTGAATCCTTCTAGATATCAGCTCCACTCTTCATTAGCTAATTGAGCATGGAAAACTGCCTAAACATCTTTGTGCCTTTGTTTTCTCATCAGCAAAATGGAATTATATCAATACCTCTCCTCAAAGGATTGTCCAGAAGATTAATGAGAGAATCTTATGTGAACCATTTAGCATGATACCTAGCACTCAATAAATGTTAGCTCTTATTATTTCTTGAAGCCTTTATATCTCTTATTCTTTACAAAAATCAATCCAAATCAATCCCTCTATTAAGGAGTATTTAAGGGCAATGTATTTTACCCCGTCCAGATAATATAACTGCACTTAAACTGAGAGGACTTTTATCCCATTAAGGGCCATACCTAGAGAATTTCAAGTTTCCAGGTAGATGGGGCAAGTAATATTCACATATCCCTGATATCATGTGAAGTGGGTAGATGACCTATTGCCCTAACATATGCAGATAGACTTGGGCTTGTTGTCTAAATTCCTGAAAGCCCCAATTCTGGAAAATTGCAACCTGAATTTATTTTCACAGATCTATTAAAAAAGGAAGCATGACAGATCATTTTACTTTTCCTGTTCATATCATATAGTCTTTTTTTTAAAAAATTGTTCAAAAGAGTTAAAACATGACCTTGAATAGCTTATTTTGAATATCTAAACACTCAGGCTATTTAACAATGATAGTAATGTTTATTCTTTGTTCTTTTATAGATTTTCTTCCCACCCAAATCAATTCCACTATTCTGCTAAACACTGACATCGGTTTTGGCAGACATTTATCACTAAGGTGTTTCTAGCTTTTCCAAAGGCTAATATTTTACCTAGTTTATTTCCCTAAATTCTACACAAACACCAAAACCGTCCTAAGGCAAGCTCTATCCTGTACTGCCTTCTAGTTTTGATTAGCAGGGCTATTTCTTAATGGAAAGTCAAAGTTCTAACATGTTTCCTTCCTTGCTTTTTATCCAAATCCCCTTTGGAGAAGTCTTCATTGCCTTTTAATTGTCTGAGTTTATTTTCTTCATTTCTCTTATTAAAAAATAGTTGGTAGAGGGGCAAAAGGGGAAACATAGCTATCCCTCAGCAACCTTCAAAGTCATCTTTAATCCTGTAATCATCCTCATCCATCAGCTGGCCTCCCTTTTCCCTTGCCTCCGTTTTTTTTCTCGGTCTAGTTCAAAAAAACCTTACTCGGACTCATTTGCTTACATTAATTCACCCTGCTCTTTGGCTGCCCTAACTTGAGTTGCATATTTTCATTTGATTCCCTCCTGTCCCTTTCCTTTCCAAGTCAGATTTTTCTTTGCACATAGGTTTTTAAGTCATCCTTTGTAAATCCACTTTGCAAAGAGCAAGCAATCTCCAGTCTTCTTTTCCAGAGCAATTGTAATCCACTATGCTTTAATTATAGTGTCTATTCAGATGTTCAAAATTCCATCCAGTTATAGATTTTAATACTTCTTCCCTCTGTACCATATTTATTAGATTGATTAATTCCCCAAATGTGCTTTTTTGAAGTTTAATACCCTAAGTCTTTGAAGCCACTGCTTACTTAAAGAATTCAAGAAGATCATGATCACTGGTAACAAGGCAGCTGCCTTGGAATTAACTATATAATTCAGCTGTTGTTATTCCTAGTCACTCCAGTGCCCCACCACTCTCAGCTTGATTTCCCAGCATCTTAGTGAAAACACTATCCTCTCACCACCCAGGGACACACTGTGATGAACATAGTTTTGCCAACAACCCATGGAGATCTGCAACCTGGGAAGTTTCACAGATAAATTTCAAAGATAAATTGAGTAAGAATTGACTTCTATTCTATTATCATTTATCCTCATCTTGGATGATTGGTAATAAGTTGGGGTAATTCACATTATTTATCTAAACCTTCATTTCCATTTAAATGGAATGAGGAAGGAGGGTGAGGTGGCTTCTAAGATATCTTCTAACTCTTGTAAACACCATACTTTCAGAATTCTAAGTTATTCTGCAAAATGATGAAGTTGTATTTCTAGCACATTAATGTGAACTTTAAAACACTTTTTTGTTTAAAAATAAATATGTGATCGAGGTACAGTGGCTTATGCCTGTATTGTCAATGCTTTGGGAGGCCAAGGTAGAAGGATCACTTGCAGCCAGGAGTCTGAGACCAGGCTGGTCAACATAGTGAGACCCCCAACTCTACAAAAAAAAATTTTTTTAAGCCAGGTCTGGTGACACATGCCTATAGTTCTAGCTACTCGGGAGACTGAGGTGAGAGGGCACTTGAGCCCAGGAGTTTGAGGTTGCTGTGAGCTATGATTGTACCATTGCCCTCCAATCTGCACAACAGAATAAGATCCTGTCTCAAAAATAAAACTAATAAATATATAAATATTTTGTTTTAGATATGGTGAGGTTTTTAAATCCATCTTATCTTTTTTAACAGCTTTATTAAAGTAAAATTGACATGTAATAATATGTCAAGTGTACAATTTGTTCAGCTTTGTCATATGCATATGCTCACGAAACTATCACCACAATCAAGATAAAGTTCATATCCATCAACCTTATTTTTGGATTTGCAGAGTATCTCTTTTGATTTCATATAATCTACTATGTTCATTGTTTAACTAGAACTCTTTGTGCTGGTAATTTAATGATGGTTCCAAGGCTATAATATATATCTATGCCTTATCACAGTCTGCCTTCAAGTGACAAAATATCATTTCAAATGTAGTACAGGAACCTAACAACCACATAATCTCATTTCTCCTCTCATGACCTTTGTAATATTGTTGTCATACATTTTGCTTCTGTATATGTTATAAACTCCAACATACATTTTTTGTGGCTTTAACTGATAATTTTTGTAAAAGATTTAAGTGATTGTTTCAAGGTTTTTATATTTACCCATATAGTTGCCATGTCCAGTGTTCTTCATTCTTTTATGTAGACTCACATTACCATCTGGTGTCATTTTTCTTCTGTCCAAAGGACTTCCTTTCTTATAATGCAGGTCTGCTAGTCACAATTTTTTTCCATTTCTGTATGTATGAAAACTCTTTATTTAATATTAGTTTTTGAAACAGTTTTGCTGGATATAGAATATAAGTTGACAATTGTTTTCCGTCAGTTCTTTAAGTGTTGCCTCACCCTCTTCTCTTGCATTGTTTCCAATGAGAAATCTATTGTCATCCTTTACTTTGTTCCTCTGTATACAATACATATTTTATTCCCCTGACTGCTTTTAGGCTTTTCTCTTTATCACTGAATGTTAAACAATTTGGTTATGATGTGCTTTGGTTTTGTTTTCTTCATGCTCTTTGGGCATTTGTTGAATCTTGGGATTTTGAATTTATCATTTTCATAAAATTTGGACAATGTTTTGCCATTATGCCTTCAAATATTTTTTTAACCTGGCCCTCTTCTCTTTAGGGACTCCAATTATGTACATCCTGGGTTACTTGAAGTTTACTACCGCTGACTGATACTGTTTGTTTCCCAACTTTTCATTTCTCTGTATGATTCATTTTGGTTAGTTTCTACTTTATGTTTTCATATTCAGTAAATCTTTCCTCTGCATTATCTCATCAACTCTATCTAGTGTATTTTTCATCTCAGAAATTGTGTTTTCATTTCAAGAAGAATTTTTTACATTTTCCATAATATGCTATTTAATATACTCAAATTTTTATCTAGATCCTTGAACATATGGAATGTCCTTGTCTAATAATTTTATCATCCATGTCATTTCTAGGTTGATTTTGATTGATTTATCTCCTAATTATGGATCGTGCATTTTCTTGCTTCTTTGCATAAATGGTAATTTTTTATTGGATGCCACACAACATGAATTTTATCTTACTGAATACCGGTCATTTCTGTATTTCTATTATATCCTTGTGTTTTGTTTTGCTTCACCGTTCATTAACCATGTAAAAAACAGTTGGATCTAGGCAGTATCAGAGCAGTGCTTAGCCTAGGGCTAATTTCAACCCACTACTAAGACAGGACCTTGCCAAATACTTTTCTTCATGTCTCATTAATTGTGAGTTTTTCTACTCTGATGGGAGTGGAAAATATTCCCAGGCTGATGTGAGACCTGGGAATTATTTCCTTAATCCTTTCAAGTAACTCTTTCCCTGGCCTCAGTTTCCTCACAAGTATGTACTCTTCGGTATTCAGATGAAGACTTAAGGAGAACTTTTTAAAGATTCCTGGGTTCTCTCTCTGGGCAGCTCTTTCTTCAGAAAACTCTTCTCTGCAGATTCTAGCCTCATTGGCCTCCCCAGACTCCAACATCTGTCTCCTCAGATTAAAGAGACCAAGATTTTCCTGGGGTTTCCCTCCCTGTGCCATGGCATGAAAGCTCTCCCTTGGTAGTATGTTGGGGCAATCACAGTGCTCAACTATTTGTTGTCTGTCTCTCAGGGATCACTGTCCTTTGTCTGATGCCTAAAGTCTTAACAAACTATTGTTTCATACCAGTGGTCCAATGTTTTCGTTGTTTTGTGAGAGAGGGCAAATCCAGCCTTTTCCTCCATTCAGCCAGATGCAGAAGTCATCCACCCTGACTAGAATGGCTATAAAACTCATATCTCGCTGAGCATTTCTATAAGAATTTAACAACAATTTGAATATTAACACTACAATTTCAAGTCACTTTCTACAAGTTTTCTTAGCTCTGTGCCTAAATATATATTTACATTTACTATTACATTGATTGGGGTTATTTTTTCTTCAGTAAACAGTTTTCTTGAAACACCATGAATGCTTATTGTTTTCTTATTCTATCTTGCTTCCCACTACTTGTAAATTGCACAACCATAAAAGTCTAAGTAGAAGCAAGCTCGTCAAGGTTGGCTTAGTTTAAATTTCAAGAACCCAGAAACAAAGGTTTAGTCACTGCCATGGCCTCATTCTGAGTTTAGTTTTCATATTTTGTATTTACTCACTTCCAAGGAGATTCCGGAAAGATTTTCCTAGGGGGTGGGGGGAGAATGGCCTTGAGGGTAAGAGGGAAGCCATGCCTCCCAATCATTCACTGTTTTCCAAAGCCATACCTAAATTATAATGATACGTGTAAATTTTTTCTTATTTCTTTAGCTCCCTTCTGTTCATTACATATCCTCCTATTCCAGCAAATATTTAATGGTTGAGTTTAACACAGACACATACATGCCCCTATCTGTGCATGCCAAGAACAGATTATTTTCTCAACTTGTTTTTTCATGTGCTATAATAAAAAGACTCTGATGCTACAAAATAAATAAATGATACCAGAACTGAGAGCCTGGGAGAACCCATTCAATTGAAAGTCTGTTAATAGACAGTAAAGCACCCTGTGCCCTAGGGAAGAAAGGTGCTATAAAAACCCATAATTTTGTTGCCACAGTTAGACCAGCTCTATAGTCCACAATAGAGCCAGAGACATTTCCTTTATTCTAGTTCCTGTGATTTCACCATGTCCCCTTGATTTTACATCAGGTGACAGAACAAAAAGTTTTCTGTCCCAACTCTTGTCTTCCCAGTGGGCCTGTCCTCCATGCTGACATGCCGCTGTTTTCTGTTCTCCCAGCAGCAGGGCAGCATTCAAACACTCCAGATGAAGCCCATGCTAGCAGCCTGTCAGGAGCCCGAGGGCCCAGCTCATCATCCAGGAACAGAGGGAACCAAGCTGCCGGTTTGTTCTGAGGCTCAACACACTCCTGGTGTGTTGTCAGGGCAATTAGGATCAGTCAGATCCTTTCTGAGTTCAGTTGCCCAGAGACATAGAAGAGTCACCATGGCCCACTGAGGGCCCATTTCTCCCATACCCTCTCCCTCTCAGTCCCACCCAGATAAAAAAATAACGAAATGCCTTGCATTTCCTCAAAAGTCATTTTCTAGCCTGGTGTAGTGTCTCCCTCCTGTAATATCAGCACTTTGGGAGGCCAAGGTGGGAGGACTGCTTGAGCCTGGGAGTTCAAGACCAGCCTAGACAACATGGTGAGACCTCGTCTCTGACAAAAAAAAAATTAAAAAATTAGCCAGGCATGGTGGTGCATGGCTGTAGTCCCAGTTACTTAGGAGGCTGGGGCAGAAGGAATGCCTGAGCCCAGGAGGACAAGACTGTAGTGAGCCATGATCATGCCACTTCCCTCTAGCCTGAGTGACAGAATGAGATCCTGACTCAAAAAAAAAAAAAAAAGCCATTTTCTGTCAACAAGGTTGGGTCCTCACAAACTAACACAACCCATCTTATCAGACAGGGCTTCCAGACAAAATTTTCAGGGTTAAGTGACTAAAACTATCTCCCTCTTATTCCTGGAGGAGTGTTCAGGGTGTTGGTGAAGTGCCAGTGACCTTCTATAATAAAATTGACCTTATTTCATTCTTCTTTAAGTTAATAATAAAAAACACAGCTTACATTTGAGTAACTCTTACATTTGAGTAATTCAATGAACAAATATGTATCAGGCCCCTGTGTGGAGCTAAGCACAGAGCTAGGAGGTGGGCCTGTGGAAGGGAGCAGGGCAGGCATGGCACAGTCTTCCCAGATCTTGCGGGTTGTTGGAGAATCAGACAAGACAAAGCATTTGCAACAGTGATGAAGGGCTAGGTGGTAAAAGAGGCACAGGGTGTAAATGTACATGATAGGCACACTGCATCCAGGCTTTGGAAGGTCAGAGAAGAATTCTTTGGAAGTCACACCTAAGATGAAACCTACAAGATAAGGACAAACCTACAAGATAAGGGCAAACCTACAAAATAAGGCTAAAGGAAGTAGAGGGGGAGAGACAAGGAGAAGAGACTTTCAGGCAGAGGAACCCTTGGCAGACAGGAAGGAGCTTTATGACTGGTGTCTCAAGACTGGATTCAGGTGTGGATTTCAAGGGGAGCAATTTCATGAGACAGAAGTCCTGGGGTTAGCAGGAACCAAATCCAAGGCTTGTCATCCCCATGAATAGTTTGAGTTTTAACCTGGTGACAGCAAGTACCACTGAAAGGTTTTAAGCAAATGCAGCAGAATCAGACTCACACTTAAGAAAGATCACTCTGTTTAGGGGGAAGGGAGGGTGATATGGGAGGCAGGAAAAGGGAGATAAGGAAAACAATCAGGAAACAATTGTCACCTAGGTAGGAATGACTCTGGTCTGAGTCAGGTTAGTGGCAATCAGGTTATGGAAAAGTAGATACATTTTAGAAATATGTATAAAGTAGAATCTACAAGAGTGACAGATTAAGGAGGGAGCAGCAGGGATTAAGCAAGATGCTCTTACGAATGGGATATTGGTGGCATTTGGTAAGACAAGAACCCTAAGAGGAGACAGAGGTCCACAGTGGGTGTTAAATGTTTCTATTATCAACGTGATGAAAGTGCCTGTGGGAAGTGAGGGAAGTCGGGAGGTCACACTGGTACCCAACATCCTAGTGCTCATCCTCACATCACTAGACACAGCTTGAATCCATAGTCCTTGCTTGGGAGGCAACAGGTGACAAGGAAGCTATTATGAAACAGAGAGGTGTGAAAGGGGACTTTCCTCAAGAAGTCATAGGAGGGTCTCCAATTTCAGGTCCAAAGTTCTAACCACTGACCTGGCATCTTTTATAAGGGAATCTCTGATTTTACATTAAGTGCCAGGTAGTGGTTTGGCTCAGGTCCAGACGCTGCCCCCAAGCTAGAGGCATATTTTAAGTAACTCAAACAGATAATAAATCTCATGGAGATATGGAGGCTATTAAGGCCAGCTTGTCACCTTCAGCTTGACATCTGCCAATGACCCCCTTTGCATATGGGGATGGGGACATCTGAAGGCTGGTCCTGAAAGCTCCTGGAGGCTGCATTCAGCCCACCTGTCCCTAGCCTCCTTGTGCTGAAGATGTGGAGTATCTAGTCCTTTGACTCCCTCCTGTGAGCAATGCTGGCTCATCCTCCAGATGCGATGTCACTGTCCCATTTCTTTTGCCACCTGCATGCCATGTAAATTAGCAGAGGTCTGCTTCCTCAACAATCTAGCACGTGCTGTACCTCCTCCAAGCCCCTAGTCCTGGCTGAGAACAGCTAACAGACCCTCTAAGACACTAAACCCACCCTGTCCTCTAAGCCTACAAATGCTGGATAATAAGGCTGTGGTTTTGTTAAAGAACTCTTTCCCTCCACACAAGCAGGTTACACTATAGAATCAATGCTTTTTCTCATAGAGCAGAAAATGTAAAGAGAGAAAAATGACCATGTCAGTAAAATGCTCCACAAGTTCCCCAAGGACCTAATTATGAATGGACATTAAATGATTAATCTCATCTTTAACCCTTGAGGCAAAGGCCCAAAGTGGGCCCGACTCACACCACCAGTAGAACTCCACAAGCTTTCTCCATGTTAATGTATCTGGCATGAAAAGATAAACCTCACTATCTTTCCTCCTGACTTATAAAAACTGACTTGCTCCTGCCCCCACCCACAACTTCCTTGGGCCTCACATTCTTCCCAGTGAATCACTCCATCTCAATTTTCAAACTAGTAGGTTGATGTTAGCCCTCATCTTTATAAACCAGTAACAACAGTGATAATGACAACTAACATCCACTGGATGCCTACTATGTCCCAGGTCTTGGTGGATGCTTTAGGAGCTTTATAAACGTGATATGTAAATGTCATAAAATCCTGTGAGATAAGTTTATTATTCCTCTTACATAGACAAAAAACTGGGGCTCAGAGAGAATAATTGGCTCAAGTCACATTGTGGGTAATTGGAAATGCTGGGATTCAAGCCTGGTCTCTCTGGCTATAAAATCTCTGTTCACCCACTGTACTATAATGGCTCTTTAATTTTTTAAAAAAAAAATTTTAATTAAAATTCACTCTAGACTTCAATGAAATTCTGATATCCCTTTTAAGCATCAGTGATCCTGGCCTTAACTTCAATTCTTTCCAAGATCACATGACCACTACAAAGCAAACTAGGCCATTTCCCAAAACACAAAGAGGAGGAGGAAACAATGTTGAGAACCTTGCCAGTGCCGGGACCATTAAAGCATTTTATGTCACTGAATCTTCACAACTGCAACGAATGGTAGATATTTCGGAATTTTTGAATGTGATCTCATGTAAACTTCATAAAACCCTATGACATAAGTTTTATTACTTCTATTACATAGATAGATTCATTTTTCCAATGAGGAGTTTTAGATAAACTTAGGTAACTTGTAAAATTTGCCACATACCAAGAGAGTTATATCACAGCATTGATTCACCTCACTGAATTCCAATCCCAAGCATTTTCTTTCTTCTAATCCCAATTGTCTCCACAAAGAGAAATCAGTCACCTCCCTCTTCATTCATTTCTTTATTTTTAATTTTTAATTTTAAAGATGTGGAATACAATTCAGGGTTAGGTGTACAAATATTCATTATGCAGGTACCCTTGTTGATGAGGTGTGCCCTCTGCCCCCAGCAATTTCCCCACTAATACCAAGTCCTTTCTTATAGTATTATGATAATTGTTCAAGGCCTGCTTATGAATGAGAACATTTCTATAAAATACCTAACATGAAGGTCCCCACCATGTTACCAGTCAGTCCCTTCTATCCCTCTGATGTGATACCAAAACCTTGACTTTGTCCCTCATTTCTGTCTATTCCAAGAAGTACATATTTCATGAGAGCCTGGAGCTATATCTGTCCAAAATAAAAGATATCACTCAAAGTATCACTTTCAAGGTGGCCCAGTAATAATATGCTACTATCATGCTAAGTCTCCTTCAGATAACTATAAACTCTGAACAAAATCCAAAAAAAGAAAAAAAATAACCTGAAAGTTCAGAAGCATGAAAAATGAAAGCAGACATATTGTGGAGGAGCTTCAAGACTATAAAGAATGAAATTACACGGAGTTTCCCATCTTTACAACTTTAAGAATGAACCAGAATTGTACAGGGTGGTTAAAACTCAAATAGATAAAAACAAAAAACATAGTCTTTCTAGACTGAAAAAACAGAGGACGGAGTCTGGTACAAGTACAGTCACTGGAAAAAGAGAGGGAGAGGGAGAGAGAAAGAGAGGAGAGAAGAAAAGGAAGGGAGGTGGAGAAGGGGAGAGAGGGAGAAAAGGAGGGAAGGAGGGAGGGATGGTGAAAGAGAGAGACAGAGAAAACACATCAGATGAATGGAGCCCCAAATTCTGTGTATGAAACTACCCATACCCCTGGCTCACTGAACCATGCAGTGCCAGACAGACTCAAAATTAGTTAAGAATAAAAGAACTACACTGAGATTTACACTATTCGCCAAAAGACAAGATTTGCAGCTTAAATCCAACAAAGTTTCTTGTCTAGTAAAGCAAAAAGTCAACATTCTTCAGAGGTCTATAACTGAATCTGGAGTCTCTACAATAAAACAGATCCAATGCTGAGGGTAAAACGAAAATTATTTGACATTTTAAGGAATCATGAAAATTTGAAGATCCAAGATAAAAGAAAATCAACAGAGATTAACAAGTTGGCCTGGCACTTTTGGAGACTTCCAGAAAGATGGCGATGGGGTAACCTGGTCTGTGAAACCCTCTGCAAAGGAGAACTGCAGTGGGTCTCTGGCTCTCGCCCCGGGGGCTGCAGACCCCAAAATCGCAGCCTGCTCTTCATACAGAGCTTGGCCGTTGCCACCACTGGGGCACCGCAGCGGACTGGACAGCCACTGTAGCGCAGACACCGCCGCCGCAGCCACCGCTGGTAGCATATCACACCACTGGGCCGGAGGTGATACACGACTTCAGTCCTTGAAGCCCCTTCAGGGAAGATCTGCTGGGATCGCTGCCACCTCTCCTGCGACCGAGACGTCCTGCCCGCCATGAGTCTCCTGCCTGTGCCCTGAGGCAGGCATCCATCTCCAGTCTCTGCCAGTTCCTGTCCGGCCACACCCCCTCTGGGGTGAGCATCTGAGATAGCACCACCTGCTGGCGATTCAAGGTAACAACACCAAACGGGAGAAACAAACTTGAAAAGGACATAGGTCAGAGTGGTGAATGGAGGGTGATCTGGACTGTCCTTCACAGCAGACCAGGGGAAACTGACCCTAACTGCAAACTAACTTACCAGCTTGAAAAGAAAGCTAGAAATCAGAACTGAAAGGACATTGGACTTAAACGAAAAGTCTCAGAGCGTGCTTCATTGATTCTGTTAGATTAATGACTTAATTCTATTCCTACTGCATTGTTCCTTTTCTTTTCTTTCCTCTTCCTTTTCTTCTCTTTTCTTCTCTCTGAAAACCATATCTTTGTATAGAGGAACAGCACACCAATAAGGTGGTTGGTTAGTTTGTATGTTAGCATCACTATATGTTTTTTGTTTTTTGTTTTTTGTATGGGAGTTGGTTCATCTGTAGCTGTGGTCTATTGTTCTTATCTGTTTCAGTATAGGGCTCTCTCTCCATTTGTTGGCACACGTTTGTTTCCTCCCCTTACTCCTTTATCTCTCCACCCACCTCTTCAACCCACTGTCTGCATCATTCTCTTCCCTCTGCTAACCACATTTTATTTCAGGGAGTAAACCTACAGCCCCACTGCACAGACAGATTCCAAGGCAGTGGGAAGTGGGTTCCAGATTATCCACACACCTGTTAGTGAATACCAGGACCTGCAGATAGATTTTGAATCACAGCTCTCCCCATAAGTAATCTCAAAAATGCGAAAAGGACCACCCCAACCTACAGGGCAACTCCAGAATTGAACAAAGTAAGAAGGCATACATAAAGAATAGGAGTTTGAACAAATAGAAGTAAAACCAATCCCTTTACCCCTGAATAACAGAATTAAAGAAGACGGTGACATGGAGTGAAGGAAAAAGTAGGGAGGGGGAAAAACCGCACAAATGAAGAAAAACCAAAAGAAGAATATAGGTCTCACACAGACCCCTGGAAGATCAGACACTGAGAAAACAGATTCTGGAACACAAACAATGAAGAGCCCTCAGAATGACTGGTTACATGCAACAAACCCAGACATCAAGACATTAATGGAGATAATTTTAAAAATTGAGGAGAGACAAGAGGAAAACAGGAAGGAGCTGATGTCACAAATAACAGCAGTGCCAGGTTCGGTGGCTCAGCCTGTAATCCTGCGCCTTTGGGAGGCTGAGGTGAATGGATTGCCTGAACCCGCAGGTTCGAGA